>NW_005873350.1:9772-21565 GCF_000147115.1 Myotis lucifugus
AAGGCCAAGCCAAATATCACTGGTTGTGGTTCATTTGATATTTTGACCTTAAGTTCTATTTGCAGCTGATCTTAAATGTGCATAAAATACTTGTTTCTTTTCAATTTTATGACCAGATGCAAAGCAGGAAAGCACCAGGGTATGCTAATGGAAGAGCTCAGCGCTTTCTTTATGAAAAACGTTGTTATGTTCCAAACAGCTTATATGAACTCCTATTCAAATACTTTATGTCCTTCCTGTAGGCTGGAATATCTCATAACTGGTGTTGCTGTGAAAGCTGAATTCTCATTTGCTAGCATGCAAATATAGACATATCCTCTTTCAAAAAAAAAAAAAAAAAAAAAAAAAAAGAATTTCAGAAGAATTAAGAAGGGAACTTAGAAAAGGCTAATAATTAAGTTAAAAGCAAAATTTAAAGATTTTGAACTTACTTGTTTTTGGTTACTCTGGAATGAATTTGCACACAAAAGAATAATTTTCTCCTGAGAACACATGGAAGTTTTAAAACCGAATTTCATATCCAGCTTTGGAAATAAATTTGTAGAATCTCAACAGGGCTTTTAACACGTTTAAATGAATCATGCCTTTGTGCAAGTCTTTTTCAAAACAAGTTTTGTGAAATCTTTTTACACTACTTTAAACACACTGTCAAACATTCAAGATTCAACGATATAACTAGAACAGTGCAAACAGCCATCAATTACCCTGAAACCCACATTTCATTTTATTCTTGAGACAATATACATTACAGAGACTATTACAATATTCCAGTACATTAGACACAAGTGAAAAGAATTCCATCACAGAGCATGTCTGAAAGCCAGTAGTGCACAGAAAAACAATAAGAAACGTAAAAGCACAAAGAAAAATGTCATTTTAAAGAGAGCTTGAAGTCCCTGCATCCTTTTTGCACTGTCATGCTGTGGTCTTCTTCATTCCAGGATGTGGGATGAGCAAAAAGAATAAAATAAGAAACAAAAGAAACCCTTGGAAATGTGAAATGTGCATCACGTGACTCCATGATTACAATATAGTCCTGAAGAGATCAAATAGGTCTGCATCGTAGATGTTTGAAGTTTCTACTTGCTAGACAGTTCACTGCATGGTAGCACAGGTCTAGCTTTCCTGCAGTCGGCCTAGAGCCCTGTCACAACCTGCTTGGCTGTGGGAAACCTCTGGGGAGGCCAGGCTTTTCAATGACTCAGATCTTTGGCCTTAAGCTAGTTAAGGGCTTCTCATTCAGCTAGTGGTGGTCCCTCCCCTTTGCTTGGAAAAAAACAACAACCCAGAACCCAGCCTTGAGCCCAACTGTCCTACCAGTGAGCACAGGCTTTTGCAAAAAATGTTTTTACTTTCTACCCTCTGGTTTACTTATTTGTATGATGCATTCTGCTGTTGGTGTTGCTTTGTCTTATTTTTTTCAATAAAGATCTCTTGAGTCTATGTTTAATCAGACCACTCCAGGCAGGATGCACTGATCCAGTGCCCCAGACAGAGCTGGTTTCCTGGATACAGCAGGGTTGCAAACCTCTAAGGCCTCCCCTCAGCCAGCTCCTGTGCCGTGCTATGCCACTGCATATGATGCCAGAGCAGGCTGTCCATGGTGGTACCAGCTTGTGCAAAAAGAACAACTTCACTCATCGCTTTCCAATGCCATTGTACATTGACCACAACTCGATGGGGGGGGGGGGGGCATCCTCACACCACACAAACAAGACCGCCACAAAGCTCCATGGCCCAAGTGCCCCTCCTATCAAAGCAGGCCACAAACATCGAGACTCGCTCATGGCCGGCTCCACGCACATGAATGGCAAATACAAAACAGCTCTTTCAGAGATGCCTTCAAGGCACAGAGATCAATCAAGAGGAAAGGTCAGAGGAGCTCAGCTCACCCGGTGCATTGAGAGACTGTAAGGAGGAATGCAAGCTCAGCTGGTGGGGTGAGGATCGGAAATCAAAGTAGGATCTCCCGGGAAAGCTGGGCTGGAGATTTAGGGTGGAGGAGAAAGGACTCATTCTACGGAGCGGCAATCTTTCCGAAGGCACTGGAAAAGGGAGTGTCTGTTCTTCTGAATCTGTGTCTAAATGTAAGATCAATGCAAACTGGAGATCAGAAATCTGCCACCTGCCCGTGCACAGTTCCCCCAGACCGGCCTCACCAATGCATCCGTACCGAGCCTCCTCCAGCCCGCCGTTGCCACAGGCATTTCCTAATCAGAATGGCATGGGCTGGGAGGGAATTCTAGGCAGGTCAGAACCCAAGACCAGACGGGACGTCACATACAGTTGTTTTCATTTCCCCCAGTTTTTCATGGTAGAGAAAGTTCCCTTTTAATGAAATATTTTTAGAGTTGAAATTAGAAACTTTAGAGGTAAATTTTACCCAGGAGTGAAGAGGAGATGAATATTTCACCCTCTTCAGCTAGTTCTGAAGTTACTACCCTCTTAAGGGGTTTCTACTTAGGAGGTGAGGATTTTTACCAACTCTCTGCTGTTCCACATTTCCCCTCTTCTCTCCATACATATTTTTTTCCATTTCAAAATGGATAATTTTTCTATACCAGCACACTCGAGACTTGCTCTTTGGATAGGCGAGGAAAATAGGGCTGACCATTGCAGAAGGAGTCTTGCCTCTGTTTCTGAGTTATGATCAGACCCTAGGGATGCCCCTTGAACATCTCTGGTTCTCTAATAATAAACAAACTGTGGGCAATGATGAGGTGAATTGGTGGCAAAAAAAGGTCTTTATGTTCAGATAGTCAGGTCTGGTGTGAAGATCACTATTACACCAGAGAAAGGACTTACCAATTACTTGATCTGGCTTTAGAAGGGCTTGTGAGGTAGTTTCTCTAAATTACTAAATTCACTCCTTTCTCTTTTGTCAATCAATAACTGGTTCTTTGCAGTCGGGTGGTCTGGGCAGAGATTGATGTTTTACCAAATGGGGCCTTCTTAGAACATAGTTCGATAGTCATAATTTAGCAACTACACATGACATGATGGTAAGAGTCAATGTCCAAAACCAACAAGGAACTTTCTTCCCATTGAAAAAGTAATTTTACTTCAATGTCCAAAGGGTGTTCTTGAGGATATTTTTCTGGTTTGAGCCTGGTTTGAACACACCCTTTATCCTGTGAAAATGCTATTATGTTCAAGCAAAAAACTGAGTGCATGTTTGTGGAATATGATCTTCCTTGAAGGGCTCAGAACAGGGGCCTTGGTGGGTTTTCATTTTAATATTGTCAAGAGTCGCCTCATTTTCATTTCTGAACTTAGAATAAGAAAGTTAGCTTTTTAGGCTTTAGACTTATTCTTGAGCGGATTTTTTTTTTTAAAAAAAGGAAAGTATAAACCAGATCTCAGAGAAAAGGAATTGCTGTTTATGGACCTAAGACATCATGGTCCCAATGAGAATATATTTAAATTTTCCTCTACCTAAACTTTATATGGTTTGGATGATTTGACATATAGGATCATGTCTTTCTTCAGAAATAGTAAATAAGAATAACAATCAATTTATTATATTGAAAATAGTTGTTGCTTTAAAAATTAAGAGAAAGGGCATATATAATAAAATTAATTTCAGAGTATATCGAAACCCCAAATGATCATCTGAAAATCAGTGAAAAGATATGTACTGAATCCAGACCTTGGGAGCATATATGAGCACATCATGGATTGTACTTACCTTTTCTATTCTCAGCACCAGGAAAAAACAACTTAAATTTGGTGAGGATACCACTCCATGGGGTGAGGAGTGAGGGTAGCTATCATTATTCATGGGATTAATAGCTCAACACTAAAATAGTATTGTTTTTCTATCCTTTTATGTGGATCCATTGTTTATTGATGACCCAGTTTTCCTTGACTCCTCTTATTCTTGAAGTATGCCCTCTATTCAGGCAGGGTTATTTAATAACCACATTATCCAACCATCCATTTCTGTCTTTGAGTTTTTCCCACCTATGGCCAGCCACACCCTACCAGCTGGGCTCTTACCCCATGTTCTCTAAGGAGCATCTCAAATGAATTGCAAGAGAGAGAACACGTTCCACATGAGTGTCTTTATGCCCATCCCCATGAGCACTTAGTGCAAATGTTTGGTCTGCTGCCTATGGACCATCTATGCCACTGGATATTATCTTAGGTTGCAGGAGTCTTAGAGGGAAGACACATGGTGGTAACATCTGAGGAGCAATCATCAAACTCCCCCTTGAAATACCCTGCACTGAGAAACTCATCACCTCAGGGCAGCCCATTGGTGTGTAGCTATTGCTTATATAGGTTTGGAAATGCCTCTGAGGGAGCTCCAGTCATTTGTAGCATTACTACCTGGGACCACACAGAACACATCACTAGGTCTTCAAGTATTTGCAGGCAGTCACCAATCCCCTTTAGTTCTTTCCTTTTTCTGGGATAAGTAGAATCTATTTCTGATCTTCCTTCTATGGTAAGGTTTTCAAAGCTTTAATCTTGTCATGCCCTTCTGGACATGTTTAAAGACATGAACCAAAGACAATAAGAAAAATTGGGAACTGTATGTCACTCTCTTGTTTGGTTGAATCACATAACTCACATTGTGCATACACACAGCTAGACATGTGTGTATTTTGTGTTGTAGCATGGGATGCAGGAAGTATGTACATCTCACCCCCCCCCCGCCCTCTTCAAAGCACAAATATTGAGACCTGGAGAAGGCTTCTCAGCCATTAGTATTCTATTAGTCAAGACAAACAGGAATGAGATTATCTCCCCCCCCCCCAGAATACATGATGCAAAGCCATGTTTCAGTTCATAGCTAATATCCAGGATGATGATCATTGGTTTTTAGCATGTAGACCACTAGAGAAAGACAAGTAGATCCTTCAAAGGCTTTATGTTCCTGTCATGTTTCATCCCATGCAGTGATCCTGTCTGCTAAGTAAAAGGAGTAAAGAGCAATGGAAAACAGCATGGCAGCTGCATACTGGTGTGACCACTCTAGGCATATCTGTGACACTGGGATGGGGACTGTGTCCCTCATGGGAATAGGTCTTGACTTTCCATCAGCTCTGACACGGAACATCATTTTCCTCTTGCCCTTGTCTGGACTGCTTTCCCTTCTCACCTGGGGTTGCGGGATCAAGAATTATCAAAGCAAGTTCGGCTGGGGGACCTCATTTATTGCCTACTGACTTTTGGGCTTGAGGTGAAAAAAGAATATCTGTGTGGTACTTCTGTTTGGCTAACTGTATATTTCTTTGATTCATTAGCTAACATTTATTGAACACCTACCATGTGCCAAATATTGTATTAGAACTAAGCAGCCAGGAAACATGAACTGGCAGGAAAGCTGACCATAGAAAAAGAATAATTTAGAGAAAGTCTGTGTTTCATAGTATTGATTAATTTTTCACTCTTCTGGGAGTAGAGCTTCTTGACTGATTCCAACATATACAAAGTACTAAAGATTTCTATGGACATCATAGAATATTGTGGAAGTGTAAATACAGTATTGGAGGTGTACTTTTTGAAATTCAAAGAGGAAAGGCAAACTGACAGGGGATCCTTCTGATAGCGTGTGCTACTCCAGCTGCTTCTGTGCCCTGGTGGATTCCTGGTGGTCTCCCTGTCTGCTAGTGAACAGCTTGGTAACTTCAACAGCCCTTGGGCACTGGCCTAGCGAGACGGCTGCATTTCAGAGCGCAGCAAAGCAAGAAAGGTCACTAAGGACAGTGCGAGCAGCATTAAAGGTGAGTTTCAGTTCAATTATAAGCCAGCTGGAAAAGAATGTGCATTTGTTGGGAAGATTTTCAAAGAGAGAAAGAAATGAATGAAGGAGGCCGAGTTTCCTTCAATGGCCTAAGAAGCGTCCAGAGTCACAGGGATGTCCGCTGGCATATAATTTCCAGTGGAAGGTGGTATTTTAAGCTTTCATAAGTGTGGCATTAATTGCAGTTGAGAAGTGAGAAACAAATCTGTTTTGAAACCTTTTATAAGAACAAATGCAACAGCCTCTGATTACCACTGGGATGGCTGCATACTTTGTCCCCAACTCCTCCACTCCAATTGATAATACCATGGCATTATTTCTAAGGAACTGTCATCAGAAGAACCAAAAATCCCGGTTTCAAACAGATAAAAGAGGTTCCAAAGGACTAACCTGCTCCCCAGAGTGTCAACTGCAAAGCACATTCCTCAGAACTAAAAATAGGGTCTGGATCCAATTTGGCCCCGTGGAGAACCTCAGGAAGTTCCCTGGGATACGGTGCATGTTCTCAGGTTTAAAAGGAACCGAGTGTGTCTCCTTTCTGGGCTCTGAGACCTGTCATCATGCCTTTCACCTTGGACGTTATAAAATCCGCCCAAATTTGTTCAGCAATGATTTACCTCCCATGAAGATTTTGTCCTGAAAATGCACGTTCTCCTAACGAAATTATGTTGGGAGAGGCTTTAAGAAAAGCAAAACAGAGGCTTAGGAAAGGTACCTACAGTGAACCATACTTTTCCTGATGTGATCCCTAGTCAGCTGTCTCCTATTAGTGTTGAAATTCCAGTAGCACAGGCAGATCTCTAAGACCCAGGAAGACCCTCTGAGGAGGCGGGAGCTGTCTACACCTGTTCATAGCATTTTCTGAAGTAGTTAACAGCTTTCAGGAGTAATTTTCAAGAGAGAAGCCACAGGAAAAAACCAGAGGGTACTTATTATAAAGAACCTAGAGGTCATCTGCTCTAAATCTATCCAGTGGTTCTCAACCTTCTGGCCCTTTAAATACAGTCCCTCATGTTGTGACCCAACCATAAAATTATTTTCGTTGCTACTTCATAACTGTAATGTTGCTACTGTTATGAATCGTAATGTAAATATCTGATATGCAGGATGGTCTTAGGCGACCCCTGTGAAAGGGTCATTCGACCGCCAAAGGGGTTGCGACCCACAGGTTGAGAACCGCTGCAACTGAAAAGACCCCTAGAACAACAACAAACTAAAATCCCGAGAGATTAAAGGACACATCTAAACCTTTAACTGTGACAGGACAGGAGAGGGACCCAGGCAGGATCAATTCCTGGTGAATAAAATTCCCCCCACCTTATAGGTTACAACTTCTCTGGCGGAGGGATCTCAGGACATGAGGGTCTGAGAGTGCAACACTTATGCTGGCCCCAAATCACCACAAAATATCTATAAAGGGATTTAGGACAGATGCATTGGGGGCCATTCTGGGGCTACATTCCATTTATGCCACTGACTATTCTCTGGGTTATTTCCTTTGATGTGTGGGAGGAGCTATCATAGTAGAAGGGGTAGTGTGATGCTAAATCTAACGGAACAAAAGGCATTTTGATCTTTATGAGTAATGCTTTCTCTGTCCTCTTTTAGAAAGCAGTTTCTAAGATGTAATTTGAAGACCCCAACCCTTTTATTGTCATTAGATAAAGCAATCCTGGAAGGTGTTGGGGAGATGGCTCCTATGGACATTCAACTAAGAAAATGCTTACTTTTCTCGGGGCTCTGAGCACCTCTTTGCTGAGGTGCTGGAATTTGCAGCCTTATCCATAGTCTCAAAATGTGGCCCCAACATTCCTTTTCTTTCCCAGGCAGCCACCTGTCTCTGCCGACCAAGAGCAGCAGCCGCTGGTACCAAATGGGTTGGAGGACCTGTCTAGGAGAACGCTCACTGGGATGGGTTGGGGGACTAGAGGAAGTGCAGAGACGTGATAAAGCACAGGCCCCGAGGAAGAGCTCAGATATTATGCTGGAAATGACCACCTCACACCTTCTTTTAAAAGCAGGAATGCTGTTCTTTAAAAAATAAAAATAAAAACTCTCACATAACCTTTGGAAGTGTTAGAGTCCTCTTTCTGCCTGGGGTTTCTGGATAAACACGTGAGGCAGCTACACAATGCTGCTTTGTTTTGACAAGACGTTTAAACACCTAGCAGACACACTTAGGGTTGCTTTCCTCTCCTGCCTTCCCTTTAGCTGAGAGCAAGTAGCACTGTGCTAGTGTCAGACTTAGGATTGCTTTCTCCTCTTTCCTTCCCTGTAGCGGAGAGCAGATAGACTGTTCAGACTACACTGGGCTGCACATCGGAAGCTGAAAGGCCCGGGTCTGACAAGTTACGTAACCTTTCAGAGGCGGCACCCTCCCATACGTAGAGTGGTGCATTAGTGATAATGATAGAGTGTGTGGTAGGTAGAACAATGGCGTGCCCCAGAATGTCCACATCCCAATCCTGGGAACCTGTGATTGTGTCACCTGACTTGGCCAAACGGACTTTGCAGGTGTGATTAACTTAAGGATCTTGATCCGGGGAGGTTATCCTGAACTATCCAGGTGGGCCCACGGTAAGCACAAGGGTCCTTACAGAAGGGAAGCATGATGGTCAGAATCAGGGAGTGGAAGATGCTATGCTGCTGGCTTAGAAGATGGAGGAAGGAACCATGAGCCAAGAAATACAGGTGGCTTCCAAAAGCCGGAAAAGGAAAGAGATTGGATTCTCCCCTGGAACTGCCTGAAGGAACGCAGACTTGCTGATACCTCCCTTTAAGCCCAGTGAAGCCCATTTAGGATTCTGACCTCTAGAACTGTATGATGATAAATGTGTGCTGTTTTAAACTGCCAAGCTAGTGGCGACTTATTAAAGCAGCAATGGGAAAACAACACATAGGGTAAATCTGGAATGTTGCAGCAACAGAGGAGGGGGAGGGGTGTTAGACATTAGCAATGGGTACAGAGATAGAGTCTAAAGTCTATGTAGCTGTCCATTTTTCATAGGATATTTTAATGGACAATGAAGAGGGTTCTTAGAAGTGTGACACAAAATGAATCACAGGTGTTTTTTTTTGGGGGGGGGGGTGGGGAGAGCTTATTTTATATTATGACTAGAGGCCCAGTACACGAAATTCATGCATTTGGGGGGGGGCCCTCAGCCCAGCCTGTGCCCTCTCGCAGTCCCAGAGCCCTCAGGGGATGTCCAACTGATGGCCTAGGCCCCACGGGAGTGGGCCTAAGCCGGCAGTCGGACATCCTTAGTGCTGCCGCAGAGGCAAGAGAGGCTCCCGCCACTGCTGCTGCACTCGCCAGCCACGAACCCAGCTTCTGGCTGAGTGGCGCTCCCCTGTGGGAGCTCACTGACCACCAGGGGGCAGCTCCTGCGTTGAGCATCTGCCCCCTGGTAGGTAGTGCGCATCATAGTGACCAGTTGTTCCGCCGTTTGGTTGACTTGCATATTAGCCTTTTATTATATAGGATTCCACAAAGCTTCTGAGGTATATCTAATACTTCATTACCAAAGATTCCAGATAATATCCTAACTTTTAAATGTGTTAGATGGAAATATTTCTAAAATGCATTATGTAACTTCTTACCCAGAACATATGTCATAGCATGTTCTTTTGATTTTTTTTTTTGGTCTGTTCAGTTTTTCTAGTTACCTTTCCTGCGCAATGCTACCAACAGCCTCAACTCACTTCTATACCAAATCCTTCTTCTCTCCTCTAATGTGATGCTTCGAGTGCTCTTCATAAATGGGTCAGGGAGGTCAGTGAACTGTGCATAAACTAAGAGTAAGTGAGAAGTGAGTGAGGCCAAGGGCTCTGCTGTGTGGATAACACAGGAGCTTCTATGCCTGAACTTTTTTTTCTTCCCAATCGGAGATCACTGTGGCTTACTTCTTGGTTGTAAGATGGCTATCCTGACTGTAGGGTAGGTATCTTAGCTTTAGAGAGGTCAGGTGGTGCCATAGTTTTTAGATGCTCTGAGTCAGGTGCCATGCAGTTCAGGAAGGAGGAGAAGTAAAACCCACACGTACTAGAGCAGGGAACATGCCTTATGCATCTCTGTGGTCCTGGGGCCCAGCTCAGTGCCAGACAACATTGAGGTGCTCAGTTAATGAATGAATGATGTCCTTTTCACAGTCACCTTAATGCAGATTTTGAAGTTTTGGGCTTGCATACAGTTATTCCCTTCAGATTTCTCTCTCCCTCTCTCTACTCTGGGAAGTTTTCTCTTCCCTTTAGATCATGTTCATTTTCCCTGCAATATGTTGCAATGTATTTCATGTAACTCTTAGATGTAAAACAGCCATGAAAATATACATTTAAAAACCCCTCTTTTAATGCTAGCTGAAATAAGTCAGAGAAAGACCAAATACCATATGATTTCACTTATATGTTGAATTTAAAAAACAAAATAAACAACAAAAAAATAGAAACAGACTCATAGATACAGAGAACAGACTGATGGTTACTAGAGGGGAGGAGGATTGGGGGAACTAGGTGAAAAATGTGAAGGAATTAAGAAGTACAAATTGGTAGTTACAAAAGTACAGCATAGGGAATACAGCCAATAATATTGTAATAACTCTAAGGTGCCAGGTGGGTACTAGAAATATTGGGGTTCTCACTTTGCAAAGGATATGATTGTCTAACCACTATGCTGTACACCTGAATCTAATACAAAAGAATATTGAATGTAAACTGTAATGGAAAAATAAAATTGAAAAATTCAAATAAAAGGCCTAATCAGATACAAAAATAACAAAAAAATATAACCCACTTGTAAAACCTTCCAAAAAACGCTTCTTTTAGAAACATTTGCACTTTTAGGAGAGGCTGCTTGTAGGTCAAAATGAAACCCTAAGTAGTAGAATTAGTGTAAAATGAAATAGTTCATACATTTCTGGTGTAAAATCTATTTAAAAGGCAATTTGGAAACACAGATCAAGGGCCTGAAAAATGCTTGGTCCATAATGCCACTTCTAGGAAGTTGTCCAAGGAAAATAACCTTTTCACACAAACATTTGTGTTAAAGAGTATTTATTACATAGTGGGTGCAACCCTTCCTGTCCTAATCCCCTGGAGGCGTGGTGAGCACAGCGCCACCTCTGCTGAGAAGGCTTCGGAGAGCAACTCCCTGGCTCTGGGATCTGAGGCTGCCAGAGAGACCTTCTCTTTTCAGCCAGTTAACAGTCTCCATAAAGTATGTGGCCCCAGGAATACTGCCTTTGGTCTATTTCATTTTCTCTTCAGATTAAAGAAAAAGAAAAAAAGTATAGTCTATTTAGATAGGCAGAGGGGAGATAGGGAAAAATAAACAGAATATTTCCTTTTCTTTTTCTTGTTTTTCGTGTTTTTTTTTTTTTAAGAGTAGTCTCCCAGACTGAGTCCAGAACTCTACGTATTAAGAAGATCTTGTTACACAATGTTCACATTCTTAATTGCTTACAGTTCTATTTCTTCTTAAGTCAGGGTAATTTGGTTTAGAATACAACAGGCCTTATTTGTATGGCCGTTTTGGGTACATCCCCAAGAACTTTGCTTGTAGGGAACTAACCAAACATACATTTGCCTTTCCTCTCCTCTTTTAATAACACATCCTTCATCATTTCCATTGAATTCAATTATTTTTCATTGCTTTCCCGACCAATTCCCTATACAAATTACGTCTTCCCTTTCCCCTCTTTCACACTGTTTATCATAACTCGCAAATATGCAACTGTTTGTGTGTCTATTTCTTTAAGGCCTGTCTCTCTTCCTAGGCAGCACGGGGAGGTCTGCTTCACACTCTATACCCACAGCCTGCTACTCAGTGGGTAGTTATCAAACACTGCCCAACAAATAGATCAATACACAAACACATTTGATTTTGAAAAAAATGATGAGAATTCATAACAATGTGGGCATCTGATCTTCCCTAATGTTACCTTTAGATCAGCAGAAATTTTTGTGATTGTTCAGAGAGTGTAAGTGAAAAGTGATTTAAACCTCAGACGAAATGCATGTAAATACAAGTTTGACTTGCAATCACC
>NW_005873350.1:22255-28418 GCF_000147115.1 Myotis lucifugus
AAATATTCTCTCCCCGTTTATAAGTGAAGGCACAGAGAGGCTGGAGTGACTACGCTAAGGGTCAACACAGCAAAGGAGAGGCCAAAGCAGGGGTGAAAGGGCAGTCTGCTTTGACTTCCCAGGGCAGGCCGGTCCTAGCCCTCAACGCTGCCCCGCCCTCCTGCAGACGGGCTTCCCCTAGACAGGCCCCCCAGCAAAGCTCTCCCTCACACGCAAACCCTCGCCGCTCCACGCCGGACGGAGAGCGGCGCCTGGGCCTCCGGGTGTGAACTCCCAGCCACACCCCACCGAGTGACAGCTCCCGACATCTGCAATCACCGCGGCGGCAGCAAAGGGGAGAGGCCGGAGAAGGGAACCTCCCACCCCAATAGCTCAGGCAAACAAATCAGCCCAACGCCAAGGGCCACACGAGGAAGCAGGCCCCCGAGTTCCTGTGGACACTTCTGACTTCCGTTAAGGGGCAGGTGGAGGGCTCGCCCTCAAGTGCCCAGCGCACTGTGCCGGCCCCAGGACCCTGGTCAGGCCCCGCCCTGACTCCGGCCAACACACCACGCCTCCTCTCGAGCGTCCACCGGCACGCTGGCCTCAGCGGTCCCCTGGCCTGGTGTCACCCTTTCTGCACAACTCCCAGCCCCTCAGTCTAGACCAGTGGTCGGCAAACTCATTAGTCAGCAGAGCCAAATATCAACAGTACAACGATTGAAATTCTTTTGAGAGCCAAATTTTTTAAACTTAAACTATATAGGTAGGTACATTGTTATTAACTTAATTAGGGTACTCCTAAGGCTTAGGAAGAGCCACACTCAAGGGGCCAAAGAGCCGCATGTGGCTCGCGAGCCGCAGTTTGCCGACCACGGAGCTAACATCTTGAATTTGACCCAAATCAACATAATTAGTTCTGCAGAGGGACGTTATGGAGAATGCCAGTAGTGTGGGGTCTTCCATGATTAAAATCATACCCAGAAGGTATGATCTGGCACCAACCACAGATACCTCTTCATAGGCTGGAGTTCATGGGTTGCAATTGCTTTTAAAATGAAAATGTTAAAAGCCTCAGAGGTTATACCTGGCCATCTGAGCTGGATGGCTTGCCTTCGATGACCAAAAATATTTACAGACCAAAATATCTAGAGACCGGCTTCATACAGTGGCCCTAGGCATTCTGACCACGCCTAGAGGGACTGGCAAAGACGAAATCGCAAGGTAATGCGCAGTTGCTGGTCTCGTCCTGTCTGGTGCCCACAGGAAGCCTCAGTCCTGGTGCCGCCGGCCTGGGCTTGGGTGTGAAATGGAAGCAGTCCATGCTGGGTGAGCAAGAGTGGTGGGCTGGCCCTCTCTGAACAGCTCCAGCACCCCACCCATTGGCACCACGGTGGGTCAGACATACCCGCAGCTGGAAAGAACCTCGGCCCACCCCCGGGAACAAGCAAGCACTGACAGGCGATTGAGAAGCATCTGGGCAACACTGGCAATGGTGTGGATGGTGGGGAAGGGGAGCCTGCCCTAGAGCCTAGACACATTGGTCTCAAATGCGGGGGGACCTTCAGGCCTTTGCGTTTCAGCTTCTTCACCTGCAGCTTATTTAGAGCGTTATCAAAGGAAGCCGACGGCCCGAGCCATTTGAACTGCCGCTGTGGACTCTTTGGTTTGACACATCCACACACCACGGGCTCCCCAGCGCCGGAGAGGACCAGCGGCCTGGGCCAGGGCGCAGAGCGAGTCATGGCCACACTGCGGAGTGCGGCACTGGCGGGGCTACCTCCGGCTTAGACGCCTCGCAGCTCTCGCTCTGAGGGATACTGCTGAAGGGCCTTACCCTCGGACGTCTGGAGGACCAGGGTCTTGCTGTACTGGCTGACTCCTGTTTTGTTGAAGGCCTTGACGCGAGCGTTGTACGTGCTGTTGAAGTGAAGACCATCCACGGTGCACATGGTCTCCTTTCCGACATACACTTCCTGAGGGTCGACAAATAACAGGCCACCATTTAACGGGAACCCTCGGGAGGCGTTAGGGGGTAGTGTTGCCCAGTGGTTAGGGGGAAAGTGCTTGGGCATCAGATCTGGCTTTGACTCCTGTGAGCTATTGGGCCATTTAACTGACCTCTTTTAGCCTCAGTTTCCTCACCTGGAAAATGGTTATAGTAATACTCAGCTTATGAGGTTAGTGTAAGGATTATATGAGGCCATATAGGCAAACTGACTAGCACGGTGCCTTGTATTTAGCATGGCAGCTTAATGAATGGGAGTTATTAGCAGCTAGGGCTTAAAAAATTAAAATTGGGTGTCAGAGATAGCATTGTACTTGTTATTATTAGCATAGCATTTACACAGTGTATTACACCTATGAGCTCTTTATCCATCAGTGTGATTTGTAAACAACAGATCTGAAAACATGAGGGTGGTCTCCATGCTGTGTTTATAACTCCAATAATGACTTCAGGAACTGTTGCAAGGACTATCCACTCAAAGCCATAGGAGTATAGGTTTTCATCACAGTACAGAATGAAGGGGGAGGAAACAGGGAAGGGAGAAAGAATGACATTTCAAAGGCTTAAAATAAATCCTAGCATTATGCATGTTTAGCAAAGGTTAGGCATCTGCCTCCCTCTTTAGCTGCACACTTTGCAACATTATGCTGAGGTAATGAGTAAAAATAATTCACGTTCAAAGCACAGCCTTAAAACGTCAACTCTCTGGTGGGACACTAAGGAGATTGGAGTCTGGGATGGCAGCATGCTAAGGGTTTTATATGGATGATCTAAATGACTCTTAAGAATGTTATTATTATCACCCCCATTTTACAACTGAGGACATGAAGGCTCAAAGAGGTGAGGAATGGGCAGCCACCAGTTCGGTGGTGGAGTTTGGACTTGAATGTAGGCATTCAGATTCCAGAGCTCACAGCACTGCATAAACTTTCTCTTAAGAAGGGCAGGACCATGCCTGGCTGACGTGGTTCAGTGGTTGAGCATCGACCTATGAATCAGGAGGTCATGGTTTGATTCCCGGTCAGGGCACATGCCTGGGTTGCAGGCTCGATCCCCAGTCAGGGGTGTGCAGGAGGCAGCCAATCAATGATTCTCTCTCATCACTGATGTTTCTCTCTCTCTCTCTCTCTCTCTCTCTCTCTCTCTCTCTCTCTCTCCCTCTTCCTTCCTCTCTGAAATTAATAGAAGAAGAAGAAGAAGGAGGAGGAAGAGGAGGAGGAGGAGGAGGAGGAGGAGGAGGAGGAGGAGGAGGAGAAGGAGAAAGGCAGGACCATTTCTATTCAGAGACTCCTTCGTTCATCTCTGATATGGTACAAGGAGAAAGCAGGCCTCAGCTGAGGGTAGGCAGACCCTGCCAGAGAGTATGTCCCCAGGAGGGGAGGGAGAGTGGGCCTGAGACTGCACGGCGGGGCACTGAGGAAGTCACTGGTTCTGGTTAACCAGGAACAGGCTCTCTGCTTACCCGGAACTGACCACCATTGCCATCATCCAGCTCCAGAATGTATCCCTCAGCGGGCACCGTGGACAGAGGCGGCTGCTTCCAGGACAGCGTGGCGCTGTTGTTGTGGGTGCAGCACTCCTCCAGCTGGAGGATGGGGGTCGCTGGGACTGGAGAGGAAGCTAAACAGAAATTAGTGTAACCCTGGCTTCTGCTGAACTGCAAACATTTCAGTATCTTGGAATGATAAACATTCCTCTGATAAACAAATGACTAGACGAAGTATCTGGCCCAGAGAAGGGGGCGGGGGCAGAGGGGACCTGACCAGGATTCCCTCCCTGCCTCCAGGAGTGGGGCTGCTTCCTGAGCCACTGTGCTGCCTTCTCCCAAATCCAGGTGGTACTTCCTCCCTTAACTCAAGGGGAGACGAGTGCTCTGTTCTCACTCCCTTGAGCATCAAAGACACCACCTCTAAGGGAAATGGTTTGCAAGGGGGATACATTTCCAGTCCAGCCCATAAAAGCCTTTTTAACCTATACCATGGCTTATACATCTATCATAATGTTTATTCTGAGCCCTACATCCCAAGTTTATAAACTTGAAATTGCCTATTCCTGAGGAATATCTCTGAAGCCACAATATTTCTAAGGTCCTGTCATTTCTTTTAAACCAGTGATTCTATTCAAGGCCTTGTGCATATAAGTAGCTAAAACAGTGTATTTTTGAAAATTTGGTATCAGTTGACACAAACAGTGATTTCTCAGTTTTGAAACTTCTGAGGAACTTTCATCATTCTTTCAAGGTAGCTATACCTTGAAGACAGCACTAGCTCAAGTCAGTTCTTTCTGCAGGCATAGAACCGTCACATGGGAGCTGAGAGAGCAGTATGGGAGCAACAGGGCCTATCAGGGAGGGTCAGGGTGTCCTCGTGACCTTGGGAGTATCTGTCACAGTGCTACTAGTCACAACACAGCCCTGTCTCCGTTTTGTGCTGAGTCTTCTGTGTTACTTAAAACTGACTTCAGACATTCAGACATAGAAATGTTAGGTAACGAATCATGAATCATCCAAGTTCCTATGTAAACTCGATATATGTATCTGGGGACAATGTTTTTACCAACTGCTTAACAATTATTTTTCAGCACCAAAATATGAATTTATTTTTGTAGCACTTTAAAATAGGAGATGAGCCCTGACCGGTTTGGCTCAGTGGATAGAGCATTCGCCTGCAGACTGAAAGGTCTCAGGTTCGATTCCAGTCAAGAGCATGTACCTTGATTGCGGGCACATCCTCAGTAGGGAGTGTGCAGGAGGCAGCTGGTCCATGTTTCTCTCTCATCGATGTTTCTAACTCTCTATCCCTCTCCCTTCCCCTCTGTAAAAAATCAATAAAATATATTTCAAAAAATAAATAAAATAAAATAGGAGATGGCAGTTTGGCTCACATCCAGGGACATTTAGATGAACAAAAGCTAATTGTGGAAGAGGTATGCTGTTCCCAAACTGGACTCTGAATGTCATGCATTGAATTAAATCTGCTCCCCTTGCCAGTCACCCCAACCCAGAGGACGGTTAATTTAATAGCAATATAGGAAACAGGTTCTATGCTGGGTAACCTATGAAACAAAAGCAGTGACAATATATACCATGAGAGATGTGAAGGTGAAGCAGGTCAGTTATCTTATACTTAAGAAAAGACTGTGATACATTACGAGAAAACCATGCCTGAGTTACTAGAGCAAATATAATTAAATTAAAATTATGATTCGTTAATTCAGTGGTTCTCAACCTTCCTAATGCCGCGACCCTTTAATACAGTTCCTCATGTTGTGGTGACCCCCAATTTCATTGTTACAAATTGAACATAATTAAAGCATAGTGATTAATCACAAAAACAATATGTAATTATATATGTGTTTTCCGATGGTCTTAGGCGACCCCTGTGAAAGGGTCGTTCGACCCCCAAAGGGTGGTGACCCACAGGTTGAGAACCACTGTGTTAATTGGAGGTGATCAGTTTAGGAAGGGACATCCTGTTTCAAGTGTCAATGGCATAGAGTTCAGGTGGATCTTATCAGAGAATATTGGCATCTGTAGCCCCAGAAATCCCAGAACATCTGGACATGGAGAAAGGAGATACATTCATCGCCTCGTTCAATAGAAAGGCTACAGGACTGGATGGAGGAAGGAAGAGAGAGAAGACATAACTCCCTCTAACGATTCTAATGACCATATAAACACAAACAGATATCACCTATGCGTTGTAATTAGAGGGTTAACTTTAGGTTATTATACATGTTAGGAACTTACTTTGTCATTTAAATATTTTCCATATAAAAGAAATACACTTTAGTATATTAACTGTGGAGTAAAATAAGACAAGTTCAAGCTTACCATTCTTCAAAGGGCTTCTAAAGACAAGCAATGATTCTCCTTGGGGATAGTTGCTCTTAACTGGCCATATTGGTTAGAACTTCCATAAATCAACAATTTTTAGACCTCTCTTTATTTCATTAGCTCCCCTATCAGTCTCATTTTACCTCTGTTCATGTTTCAGGAAAGTCTACATGTTATCAATTTTAAAATCAAAGAAGGTCACAATAAGAAACCAATAAGGTTTCACTTGAATGTACAAATGCTTGTAATGACTGATAAGAAACTCAAATTTCCCTATATGGACATAGGCATAATTAAAATGGTAATTGAAATACATAGTGTCATGTATAATTAAAACATGT
>NW_005873351.1:0-16919 GCF_000147115.1 Myotis lucifugus
GGGCAGGTCACCCTGGACGCGCGTCCGCATTTATCGTGCCTCTGTCCAGTGAGGGAGGCGGCGCAGGTGACCTGAGGCCGAGGGACAGACGAGGGCGGGCTCCGGGCGGGTCAGCGGCTCCGGGGACTGAGCGGAGCTCATGTCCGACCGAGCATATCCAACCTGGCTCCTGCACGCCGGCCAGAAGGCACTCCCCCGGAACGCCGCCTCCGGCCATGGGCGGCTCTGGAGTTGCTCGTGGATTTCTGGATCCTGAGTTCCAAGGCCTGGCTTTGCATCGCGGTGGGTGGTGCGAGCAGGCCATGCCAGCGCAGTGGCAGTGGCAGCGGCAGCGGCTTTCTACAGCAGAAGTCAGGGTGCCACACCCGCGGGCCAGACCCCCTGAGGGGTCACGGGACCCCTGCCTCCCAGGAAGGAGCCGGCGCACAGGTGTGAGTCTTGACTGCACAGAAGACGGACCACATGGCTGGTTGGAGAGATGGACACTCGTAGAATAACACGGGGGTAAGAATATTGCTGCCACAGGAGCCAACTCCGCGCCAGGTCCCCGGTTGTCACCCAGTGACCTTTCCAGGACGTCACAGCTGGCGAGCCCAGAGCCAGTGCAGTGCCCTCCCTGAGGCCCGCATCCTCTGGCCCCGCCTCCTCTCGCACCACCTCCTCTCGCCCCGCATCCTCTCACCCGCGTCCCGCCCGTCTCAGGGTCTGGGTGCCTTCGGCTCCCGTCCACGGTGTCAGAGACGTCGGACGCACAGGAGTTGTGATCAGACCAAACCCACATCTGTGTGGAGGCCTCAGGCTGGGTGAGGCTGCTCACGGCACTTCCCTCACCGGGAAATGGAAGTGACTCTAACGCACAGATCTCTCACCAGGACCCGACACCGTGGAAAATGCGAAAACACCGAATGGCAGCCTGTGCCGCCCGCACAGCAGGTGTAATCGTCCCCAGGAAAGTTCTGCTTAGCAGTTGTCGCTGATTTAGCTTCGTGTACGTGAGCTTGCATCCGAATCTGTCATCCATCCTTCGTCCATTCATCCATCCATCCATCTATCCATCCATCCATCCTTCATCCATCCATCCATCCATCCATCCATCCTTCATCCATCCATCCATCCATCCATCTATCCATCCTTCATCCATCCATCCATCCATCCATCCATCTATCCATCCATCCATCCTTCATCCATCCATCCATCCATCCATCTATCCATCCTTCATCCATCCATCCATCCATCCATCCTTCATCCATCCATCCATCCATCCATCTATCCATCCATCCATCCATCCATCCTTCATCCATCAATCCATCCTTTGTCCATCCATCCATCCATCCTTCCTCCATCCATCATCCGTCCATCTATCCATCCATCCTTTGTCCATCCATTCATCCATCCATCCATCCTTTGTCCATCCGTCCATCTATCCATCCATCCATCCTTCCATCCATCCTTCCATCCATCCATCTTTCCATCCATCTTTCCATCCATCCATCCTTCCATCCTTCCGTCCATCCATCCTTCCATCTATCCTTTATCCATCCATCCTCCCATCCATCCTTTATACATCCATCCTTTCACGCATCCTTCCATCCATCCATCCTTCCATCAATACTTCCTCCATCCATCCTTCCATCCATCCTTCCATCCATCCTTCCCTATATCCTTCGTCCATCTACTCAACGGCCATGATCAGTGGCTCGGCCTGTGCTCAGAGCACACCGGCTCTTCTCCGAAGACAAATGCTCCCCCACCAAGCACATATGTCTGCCCGCCGCCCAAGGAGCCTAGGACCCTCTCCGCCTGTCACTGACGTCCCTCACAGGACACCAAACAGAGACCTTTCAAAGGCGTGTTAACCTAGATGCCCAGAAAAAAAATGGGCACGGCTGCTTCCGGCAAACATAACCTTTACGACGCCTCCTTCAGAGGCCGAGGGAGGGCGGGACCTGCTCTGAGAAGCCTCACCTTGCAGCCCTGCCTGCCTGGCTATTCTACACGGAAACTAAGCGCTGTCCCCCACACTCCGGGCCTCGCTGTGAGAGCCGCCGGGTAAGCTCCCGCTCTGAGGCGACTCTCTGAACGCCGTCGCTGAAGCGCCGGCCCCCAGGCCCTGGTCACGGCGGGATGGCCGCCTCCACCCCAGGCCCCGCCAGCAGCGATGGCGGCTCTAGGACATCCCCAGTGGGGGACGAGCAGGAGCGGCCATCAATGCTTCTCTTTCATCAGTGATGTTTCTGATCTCTCTCTCCCTCTCCCTTCCTCTCTGAAATCAATACAATATATATGTATATTTTTTAAAAAATGAAATAAACAGGGTGCCCTCAAGTAGAACGTGAAGCAAGAGCACTTAACATGCTCCAACAGGCAACACGGAGAGAATCCCGTGTCCAAGACGAAGCCGCAGTCAGACCCGGCTCAGAGCTTCACTTCCGATCCCCACGGAGCCCACGACGGGGGCCGGCCCTCCCCGTGAGCGAGGAGACAGGACACATTCTGTTGTGACTGATGCGAAGGTGCCTGGAAAACAGTGAGATTTAATCACATTTCCGTTAATTGACACTCACACGCTGGAGTGTGATGAGCGGCTCCTGGATTGGCCAGCACCGCCCGGGGGAGACACGGGTGAGAGGCTGGGGGCACAGGGAGCCCTCAGCTGAGCAGGGGGCCAGGAGGGGGCTGCTCAGCGGCTTGGGGGGGCTGGCCCTCCACTCGCTGGCGGAAGCTCGGCTGGGCCACAGCATAGGCCAGTGATGGAGAACCTTTTGAGCTCGGCGTGTCAGCATTTTGAAAAACCCTAACTTAACTCTGGTGCCGTGTCACATAGAGAAATTTTTTGATATTTGCAACCATAGTAAAACAAAGATTTATATTTTTGATGTTTATTTTATATATTTAAATGCCATTTAACAAAGAAAAATCAAAATAATGAGTTGGCGTGTCACCTCTGACATGCGTGTCATAGGTTCGCCATCGCTGGCGTAGAGAGAGTGCGTGTAATGCACTGCAGTTTGGTGAAAATATGTCGGGAAAACAGGTATGCAAGCCGCGGCGGGGAGCTCGTGATAAAGAAGGAGACTGACAGATTCCTCGCGATGAGTGACAAATGCGCCAGCTGATTGACTGCGGGCAGAGTGACAACAACATTCCCACAGACACAGCGAAAGCTCACTCTTAGGAATCGGGAAAGGATTCACACAAACCAACACAGAATGGCCAGCTGGGGGGCCGTCCGAGCGCGCAGACTGGAGGCTCATGAAACAGGAGGCACAGAGGCCGACGAACACGCCCAGGTCTCAGGCGCCACCGAGGAGGGAGGCGCGGGGTGGCCCAGGACAGGGATGCCCAACATGGCAGCCACAGGGATCCCGAGATCCACGGGGACCCCAGGATCCACACCTCCTGGCCCACGTCCTGGGCCAGCGCCTACTGTCCAGTCAGGGCTGTTTGACCCACAGGAGTCAGAGGACCAGGCGGCCACGGAGGCGGTTCAGCTTCCACGGGGCCCCTGGTGGCTCACTGATTGGCCACGAAGGCTCTCCCGCAGGCAGCCCCATGCAGCGCGCGGGGCAGAGGAGCGAGGCCCCGCCAAGAGCCGGCGCCACGTGCCGCCGACGTGTCTCACTCAGTCCCTGTCGAACCGAGAGGACAGCAGCCTGGGGAGACGGCGACCCCAGCGGCGACCCCCAGGAGAACCGCCCAGAGCCCACGAAACCTGTGGCGTAGGAATGGCGGCCTACGCCCGAGGGCTGGGCGCTGGTGACGGGCCATGGCAGCGGACTCGGGGCACTGGGTGCGGCACCACGATGCCCAGAAAGAAGGCGGTGGCCATGGTCCGCAGAGGCAGCCCCTCGCCCGACAGCTGGCCCAGGTGACCCCAGGTCACGGCCTCCCCGGGCTCCGTTTGCAGCCACGGTGGCCTCTGGGGACGCTCGCCCAGCAGGGCCTGTGCCAGGCGGTGGCTGACGGGCCGACACCGTCACACCCTCGCCTCGCTCTGATGGCCTGCACGTGAGTCACAGAGAGAGGGCAGGGCACCAGGCACACGGGACAGTGACAGGGAGGGACACGGCCAAGGAGCTCTGCCTGGGCGGCAGTGACTCCCGAGCTTTCTAAGCCGCACTCGGGGCCATTCCCAGCGTCACCTCCGTTCCCCGGGGACCCGGGCTGTGGGAACAGGGCGAGCCTCCGTCCTGCTGGAACCAGTGACCCGCTTCCACTCCTGCTGACCACGGCGGCGCCCACCGAGAAGGGCCTGCCGGCGTCACCTCCGGCCAGGACGCAGGTCCCGCCTTTGCTCCATCCACCGGTGGGATGGGATTCCTGGTCCTGGATCAACGCCCGAGGACCCGGGAGCGGACGGAGTCCCAGGCCTTGTCATCGTCTCTCAAGGCCGCCTCTGCCGGTCAAGGTCGGATTCTGCCCGTCAAGGTCGGTTGCATCCTCAGTGGCGTGCGGACCCCTCAGGCCTCTGGCCTCTTCTCCCTGCTGTGCCGACGCCCAGTCACAGTCCCTCCCGAGCTCAGCGAGGACGAGTGTCTCCCGCCCACCCACGGCTTCTGTCTTCTCACGGTGGTTGGAAGTTCAGCAAGACAGAGCGAGAAGACAGAAGCCATGGCACCGCACTGGCACCTTCTCTGGTCCGAAGCTTTAACACTTGTGTTTCAAAGGGCTCGGCGCTGCCTCCCGATTCACGGAGCTGCTGCTCGGCGAGCCCAGCTCGAGCCCCGAGCTCCTGATGAATTAATTCTATGAATTCTGTGTTTTTCCACCAGGGCTCTTTGAAGTTAAGCTTTATCCTTGAAAAGAAAAACAAACCGAAGTGCGACTTTCTTTTGCAGAGAAGTGGGTGCAGCTGCCGCGGAGCTCACGGTCAAGGACCAGCGGAGGGCTGGCCGCGTGCTCCGTGCAAACCGCGCCGCGGAGCTCACGCGTGGAGTCCCGCCTCCGTCCTGCGCCGCTCGGATGAGCACACCCAGCGCCAGGCGAGGCGGGGAGAGCGAGCGGGAAGCAGCGAAGGTGAGCCGTGCACACTTTATTTGTGCAAAACAACGACAAAATGTGGAGGCTGCACATTCATGTACAGGGGTCTATGTGTCTGTGTGTACACACATGAGTGCTGCACATGTGCATATATGACAGACATGTGCTATGTGTGCATTGTGTGAGCATACATGAGTGCTGAACATTTGTGCATGTGACCGACGTGATTTGTGTGCATGTCTATGAACACGCATGAGCGCGGCGCCTTTGCACATGCGACAGACATGTGATGTGTGTGCACGTCTATGAACATGCATGAGCGCGGCACCTTTGCACATGTGACAGGCATGTGATGCATGTGCATGTGTGTGGACTGGGAGGAGTGGACGGTATGGATGGCCCAGGGCTGGAGCTGCTGGGTAGCGAAGGGAGGTTGTGGAAGAAAAGGAGGAGATGGGAGGAGGATCCCACAGAGAAAAGAAATAAGAAAGTGTGCATTTAGGACAATACACGCTGTGCTTTCCTGCGCTTTTGTAAGGTGTATATACGGCCATCAGCACGTCTATAAGATTCAATTTTAAAATAAAAAGAACATGAGGGCTGGGTGGCCGCGGAGGATGACATGAAATGAAATCATGTCTAAGAAAGTGCGTGCTAAGTGGTGAAGTGACATTCGCTGAAATTACTGTTCCTGTTGTCAAAGCTGCTGTTAAAATTATTATTTTTTATATTCTTTATTCTTTATTGTTGATGCTATCCTATCTAATAAAGAGGGAATATGCTAATTAACTGTCACACCCCCACAAGATGGCAGCGCCCAGTCCCCTCAGCCCCGAGGGGGGGTGGCAGGCACCACGTGCCTCATCCAGCCTGAGTCCCCCAGTCCCCTCAGCCCTGCAGGGGAAGGCAGTTGGGGACGATCATGCTGGCAGGGGAGCAGTTAGGGAGTGATCAGGCTGGCAGGGGAGCAGTTACGTGTCGATCAGGCTGGCAGGGGAGCAGTTAGGGAGTGATCAGGCTGGCAGGGGAGTGGTTAGGAGCCAGCAATCCTGGATTGTGAGAGGGATGTCCGACTGCTGGTTTAGGCCCGATCCCGCAGGTGTCCTGTCATCCCCCGAGGGGTCCCAGATTGGAGAGGGTGCAGGCTGGGCTGAGGGACACCCTCCCCCTCCCCCCGTGCACAAATTTTGTGCACCAGGCCTCTAGTTACAATTATGACAGACCAGGTAGGGTGTGGCTGCGCCGGCCTCGGTGACTCTAAGCAAACCTCACCGCTGGAGGTTGTCCTGCTCTGGCTGACCCTTTGGCCGGAAGTCAGGGGAGGGTGTCCCCAGGCCCTCACTCGCTGTCCTGTCCTGGGGTGCCCCCACCCACTGAATGACCGCTCAGTGTACAGTCCACCATTCCCTCCTTCCAAAAGATGATTCTAGAAAGATCTTGGGTTGGCGAGTGACCACTGTGGCCTGAGGCTTCCTCTCAGCATGGACTGGCTGTCCCCTCAGGGCTGCGGGACGAGTGACAATGGCACGGTGAGCTGGGGACAGGCCGGGGGGACTTCCCGCTCCACCTCGAGCTCTCACTCATGGGAGCCCTCGCCCACCCAGCCGTGGCCATTGCCTGGACGCAGACGTGTGGCTGCCCCGCGACAGGGGTCGGCCATCGTGCTCAGGTGAGTGCAAGCAGCGGGGACGCGGCCGGCACTGTGACCTCAGGCAGCAGGCCCAGGGCGAGGAGGCAGAGGCCACCCACGATTTCGCCCACAAATGCCCACCGAGGATGAGAGGGGACCCTGCACCCCCCTGCTCGCCGGGACACCCCAAGGGCTCCAACACCCCCACAGCCCGGGGGTCACCTCCCAGAGGCTGAGAGGGAAACCCCGTGTCAGAGGCTGGGGGTCGGCCCGGGGTGCCCATTCCTCAGTGCGGTCAGCAGCGTGTGGAATGGGGGGGGGGCGTGCAGAGCACGAGGATAAAGCAAAAAGCCTGTGCAGCAAGCATGTCAACCTCACAGCCCGCGGGCCGCATTCCTTGTTTCTTTGGCCCGTGTTCGCCTTTGAGTTTGACACGCTTGCTGTATGGGTTGGAAATACAGAAAGAGAACAGCTGTTATTACAAGTGACACTGTTTCTGCATAGAAACTCCACAGGGATCCACGCACACACGCTCTCCCCCTAAGGATGGCCGCCGACGCCCCAGAGCACGGCTCGGCCTGCCTCAGCCACAGCGTCCTGCGCCAGCCACCCCCACATGAAGACCGCGGTGGGAGGCACCGCGCCATGTACAGTCGCTGGAAAATGAAACCTCCAGGCGCAAGTCTACGAGACACGCACGTGGCTTACGCGCTGGGACCCGCACGGCGCTGGGGCAGGAGCCCAGGGTCTACGCACACAGGTGCACACGACCGTGGAGCGGAGGGTCCGTACCGTAAAGACGCCAGTTCCCCCCCAATGGATGTTCGAGTTTAATCCAGTGCCAATCACCATGCCAGCACCAGAGTTTTACAGGTTCACCCCCGTGTATTTCTAAGACTCGCATGGGCAGCCCTGGCCGGCATGGCTCGGCTGGTTGGGCATCGTCCTGTGCAGCGAAGGTCATCTGTTCGATTTCCAAAGGGGTGGCCCGGAGGCAGGGTCCAGGGGGTCAGGGAGGCACGTGCACGTCGGGGAAGAGCCTCCGGGCAGAAGGGGCAGCCACACTCGGAGATCCTGCCAGGCCTCCCGTGGGCAAGGGCATCGCTGGCTCAGGGAAGGCCTGGCGTCGGGAGGGGAGGGGCGCGCTGGCCCCTGTGGGCTGTGCCACCCCCGCTGGCAGCTCAGGCCGCCCCCTGGCTCCCCTCCAGACCAGGGGCTCCTCCGGGAAAGCCTCCGACCTTCGCAGCTGCATTCCTTTCCTCATGAGCACTTGGACATGGAGCCACCCTTCCTTCGTTCCGGTCGTTTCTGATCACAGCTCCCGCCCGGAGATCCAGGAACAGTCTGGGCTGTGCACTGGGCTCGGAATCCAGCCCCCGCCAGCCCTCAACTCCCACTGGGCACGAACTGAAACAAGCCAGGAGGGAGGGGGACCGGAGGGTGTGTGTGTGCTCATGTGTGTGTGATGTGGTTGCTCGTGTGTGCTTGGTGTGTGCAGGCATGAGTTTATGTGTGGTGTGCTCATGCCTGTGTGTGTGATGCAGCGTGCTCATGAGTGGGTGGGGGTGATGCAGCGTGCTCATCAGTGGGGTGTGGGTGCACAAGGGTACATGTATGTGTACTTGTTCATGCACACGTGTAAGATGGTTGGCACGTGCATACATGCACACATGTGTGATGCTGCTGTTGTGTGCATATATGTGCACATACATGTGTGCATGCATGTGGTGAGGGTGGTGCTGGCTTATTTCTGCCTGTTTCGCTCCCGAGGGTCCTGGTGCAGCTGCTGGGAAACTCCATGTGGGGATCTCCTCCAGGAGGGTTTTATGCAGAATCTGTGCCCCGACATGAAACGTGAGGGTGTCCGGGACATCGGTGCCGCCCGGGGCCAGGGGAGCCGCCTGGACCCACCGTCTGCAGAGCGAAGAGGCGACGTCAGCCTCTGAAGCTCCCCGCACGGCAGAAGCAGAGGCGGGCGGCCCCCACCCCGGGCGCCTGTCTGTCAGCCAGGCCTGCGGCCCTCACCCTCTACAGACACCGCAGATGAATCGATTTGATTATCAGACTAATTTCATTCTCTGCTCTAATGAAGAGCTTCTATTATGCAAATGTGGGTGATTATGAAGCAAGTTTTTAAATGCAAATCCATCCCCCAAGCCCAGAATAAGCGGTGGCACGACAGGGCGGAGAGCAGACGCATCTGAGAAACAATGGGCCCGGAAGGAGCAGCGCCCAGCGGGATGGCGGCCATCCGTGTCCAGTCTCAGCGTGGCAGGTGGTGCCGGGGCCTCCCGTCTCCCGAGGCCTCGGCCAATGAGCAGCGACAGGCTGGGACCCTGGGGGCCGGGCGGAGCGGTGCCCTCACCCTCACGCTGGGAGCACCCAGCCCTGGGCCCCTCAGGCTGCCCCTCTGTCCTCACACCCGGAAGGTTCCAACCTGAAACCCGGCCACCCGCCCTGAGTCTGCAGGTGCTGTTCTCACGTCCTGTGTCGGACCCTGACAGCGCCCTTGATGGGCAGATCCACGGACCTGGGCGCCCAGATGGCGGCCTATTTGTCTCTGACGATGCCGCTCCCATTCACCCGTGAAAGGTCCTAAGGACAAGGAGCCCCCTCCGCGCTCCGCCCAGGGCCTGGCCGGGTTCGGGCTGGGCCCCGCCCGGAGGAGACTGGCCCTCGGGAGGCCGCGGCCCTGACCGCTCAGCCAGGACGCAGCTCTTCCTGTCCGGGCCACCGCCTCCCAGTCCCGGAGCTTCCCTGCGGCTCAGCAGCGCCCCCCAGCCTGGCTCTCACGGGCTCTCAGGAGCGCGTGTCCCGGCAGCGTTTGTCCATGTCGGTCGGGCCGAGGGGGAAGGGTCAGTGCGTGTCCGTGAGCTTCTCCCGGGCGTTAGGAAAGCCACCGTGTCTGGCCTGAGCGGGAGGCAAGTCTGAAACGAAATCCTGAGGAGCCTGACTCCAGCGAGACCCTCCACTGTGGGCAGGGCCAAAACTTGTCCCCATCCCGCCTCCATCTGCATATTCTACTTGGGAAGACAGTCATCAGTTACAATTATTATTATTAACAACGGAGTGGTGTGTTCTTTTAACCTGCTAGGACTGTGGGTTTATGACGATTCTTATGACAATCTGTGTAATGCATTACCGATGATAACAGTTATTGCTGCCTTTATCGTGATCTTGGGCAGCCCTCTGGCCGTGTCGTATCTGGCGGACGCTCTGAGGTTCCGGAGATCACAGGCTCGCTGCTTCCCCTCCCCGGGCCCACGGGCACCCCCCGCGCCCGCACCACCGGCTTCCGGAGGCCGCCGCCCTGTGTGCTGTGCCGCTCAGCACGGACCTGGGCCCGGGGATCGCCGGGCTGGCTCGCAGCGCAGGGCCCACCCCACCAGCCCAGCCGCATCCACCCTCCACGCAAAACCAGTCCAGACTTATCGATCTTAGAACCAAATGCCAAGTGCCTCACCGTCCGCAATAAATGTCTCTCTGGAAAGTTCTGTGTAAATTGAATTTTTATAAATCAAATCGCTTTGAGAAGTAGTGAGGAGAAGCGGTATTTATGGGAAAGCTGTTTGCCTCCCTTGACGAGGGCTTCCCGGCCGCGGAGAAGGGACTTCTGCTTCATTTAAGGCCTTTAAGACAATTTGGAGGGTTTTCTGCAAGAGACTAGCAGGTGACACTTCACACACCCAGCACAGCGCTCACGGGGGAAGCCTGAGGCCACTGCCGGGCACCGGGAAGCAGCCGAGAGCGGAAACTCGTGAGTTCATCACAGTCCCGCACGTGCTCGGGGGCAGGACACCTGGATGGCCGCCTTCTGCACGGCCGGCCAGGGAGCAGACCCAGCACCACAGTGGGGGCCCGACCGGAAGCACCCGGCACCTTCCGGAGCACGGGGCGCCCTCAGCCGGCTGAGCCACTCGGCACAGGCACGTCTAACCTGTTTATCATCTGCGTTTAAAGGTGGGCGGCGGGCTCTCGCTTTGGTTGCCACATGGAGAGCAGAGAGGCGAGTCTCCCAGGCAGGGCGTCTGGGGCAGGCGGCGCCCCATGGCTCGGCTCTGACCGCCCAGCACCTGCCGATGCCCGGCTGCCGGTCAGACTGCACTGGGCAGCGCTGGGTCCGTGGACAACGCAGGCCCCCCCGTCCCAGCCCTGAGCCTTCTGCCTGGAGCTCCTGGACATGTGTGTGCAGCTGTGTGTGTGTGTGTCTGTGTGTGTGTGTGTGTAGCAGTGTGTGTCTCTGTGTGTGTGTGCAGCAGTGTGTGTGTGTGTAGCAGTGTGTGTGTGTGTGTGTGTGTGTGTGTGTGTGTGTGTGCAGCAGTGGACCACTCAGGGGTCTCAGCACCTTCCTGGGTGTGTGCACCTCCCGTGGGCTCCCCACCGCGTCCTGCCCTAAAGACACCCTGTTCCGGGCCGTCACTGCCCATCCACTCCCCCCACCACGACCGCCTTTCCTTGGGGACCCGCCTTCACTTATTTCCTTTGAAAGTTTCTGCTTATGGACTCACTGGCCTTCAGATGACAGACGTTCAGTAATCAGCACCGCAGGCCCTGACACAGAGGCTGCTCACTTCCTTCAAACACCCGTGTCCTCTCTGGCCCCGCCCCCCCCCCCTGCCCACTGGCCTCCGGTCTGACTTTGGGCTCCTGTGCTGGGTGTGAGCTATGCATCTGAGGGGACAGAGGACACACAGTGCGTTGTTTTTGCGCTTTTAAAAGACGCACACAGTAGTATCCTCCTACATTTTTTTTTTTTTTACTTTCTTGCTCAACTCTCCCCCTGGGGACTCCGAGAGGTGTGTGCAGTGGCTGCGGCCAGCCTGGGTCTGAGGAGCCTGTGCCCGCTGCGGAGGGGGCTGACGGCCAGGCCGCGGCAGAGACGGCGAGAGGCCTGGGTGCTCTTTGGCTGACAGCGGGGGAGCCGTCAGCGGCAGGGTCAGGGGGCACACGCCCAGGGAAGAATCTGAGATCAATGACAGGACAGTAACTGCGTGCACTGGAGAACAGCGGACAGATGTAAACTGTGAGTTCGTCATCATCCCGCAGAACGTACTGCGGCGATCGGCGTCGGAGGGGACTCGGGGACAAACGCATTGAACTCGGAGACGGAAAAGTGTGGGTTTGAATGTATCTCCAGGCAACTGAGTAGTGAGTGAGGGGAAGTTTCTCTTGATCCAGCTGCTCCAGTTGATGAATAAACAAGAGGTTGTGGCCCTGGCTGGTGTGGCTCAGTGGATACAGCATTGGCCTGCAGACCACAGGGTCCAGGGTTTGATTCTGGTCAAGGGCACGTACCTCAGTTGCAGGCTCCTCCCCGGCCTGGGCCCTGGTTGGGGCTGGTGCAGGAGGCAACCAATCGATGTGTTTCTCTCACATTCATGTTTCTTTCTGTCTTCCCCTCTCTCTTCCATTCTCCCTAAAAATCAATGTAAAAATATCCTCGGGTGAGGATTAACAACCACAAAACAAAACAACAAAGAAAGAAATTGTGATATTTGAATATGACAATTTTTAAGCCATGATGGATTAACGGATTTAGGCCATGGGCACTGAGTTAGAAATGTAAAATATCATCTATTAATAATCTTGCAAAAAAACCCTGAATCTGATCAAGTTTCCAGACTATCAATTTCTGGAAAATACAGAGGATACCGAAATGTCTACATCACTTCATCAGGATGCTGTCGGCTAAACCGAGACGAGGGGACACATGCCCCGCCTTCAGCAAACCCCACCCCGGAGGCCGAGGGGCTGCGAGGGAGGCCCACGGAGGGTTAGCGGAGACGGAGCAGGCAGACAACCCGGCTGCACGCATGGCTGTGGGTTTACACACCCACAGGCAGATCGACGGCTACATCAGCGACACTCACCCAGGGAAACAGCCGCGGATCGGATGACCGTTAACATGGGTTGTTGGAAATGGCCGAGCGGGAGTGTCATATTGTGATGTCACCGCAAAGAGAAAACACTAGTTTCCTGTCTCTTATTGCTCTCTGTGCCTTCACCATCTACCACTAGGACAAGATCAGGATTTCCCTCTCTCCCCGGCTTTACCAGAATTACCGTATCACAACCAAATCCAACCTGATGCAGCTGCACTCCCATCACGCACACGCCTGGCTCCTAAAGTAACACCATCAATGACCCTTTCCTGCTCTATGCTTGAGGTTTTACTATTTAACAGTGTCCTCTACTTTAAAAAATATATTTATTTTTATTGCTTTCAGAGAGGAAGGGAGAGGGAGAGAGAGCTAGAAATGTCAAAGATGAGAGAGAATCATTGATTGACTGCCTCCTGCACGCCCGCTACTGGGGATCTAGCCCGCAACCTGGGCATGTGTCCTTGACCGGAATTAAACCCGGGACCCTTCAGTCCACAGGCTGACACTCTACCCACTGAGCCAAACCGGCCAGGGCAGTGTCCTCTACTTTTACGTAAAATACATCAAGACAAACACCAAACATCTGAGTTGCCATGGGAGCGAATGCAGAAGACAGTGGTCTCCTCTAGGACGGAATGCAAAGTGGACGCGATGGCCTACAAGACCACCCACTGTGCGCTCGAGTCATCTGAGAGCAAAGACATGTTTGCTTAAAAGTGTTCAGTGAAGGAGCTCAGTGTGGCTCTGGGTGACCGTAGGGGAAGTTAGCTCCTAAAGGTTCCGTATATTCAGGGATGGATTTCATGCACAGAGAGGTGAGCAGTTGGGGGAACGTGGGCTTGTGAGAGGCATCTAGAGGCAGCACCAAAGCACAGAGACAAGACCGATGTCTGGATGTGATTCATCATCGCCAATAGGACCACGTCTGGGACACGGGTGAGAACGCGTTATTTCTCGCCCACCAAGCACTTGTGAAAACATCAAAGAAAGAATCCTGGGATGGTAGAGCTGGAAAGTGCCTTCACAAAGTCTCGGTGTCGGTTTACAGAATGGAAAACGGAAGCCTAAGTGGGTTGGATGGCTTGCCCATTGTCTGCAGGCAATTGCTGCAGAATCTTAACCCAGGGGTCCTGATCCCAGGCCAGTGCTGCCTGCCCCTGACGAGGAACCGTAGTCTCTTCGAGCTGGAACAACATGGGGTTGACTGTCTGTCCTTAGCAAGGCCTCAGGGAAGAGACTCGGCTTAGACCCACCCCCTACTGCTTAGCAGGCGTGTTTCTACTCCCTTTTAGGAGGTGTTTCTGCAGCTGCCCCTGAAGCCCTGAAGGGCCCAGCAGCTGCCCACTGTTTTGTGGTACAGACTCGCACCCCTCGTGGGACATGTTCCCGCGGAAGTGGGGATAGCACTGTGAGCATTGGGTGCAAAAGGCCACGGGTGCGGTAGGAAGGGCCCGGAACCAGAGTGGGGAGTGCTGGGCCGTGGTCCCGGGTCCACAGAATGGGGGGACCACATGTGACCAGACACGTCCCTGCCACTCTCTGCGCGATCCCGCCAGCTGCCTGGGCTCTCACGTCTTTTCCTGCCCGACAGTCGTCCTGGGCTGTTCGCCACCCCTCCCGTGGCTCCTCTGCAGACACGCAGAGCCGGCCGAAGTCTCTGAGTGACATCCCTGCAGCCGGAGGGGGGAGACCTGTCAGAGGGCACAGAGGCAATCAGTTCCAGGACGACGTCAGCGACGCGTGTGTTAAACTTTCCATTTCTCTGCGCCTCCATCCGAGTCCATTTCCACGGACTCCCACGACCGCCCGAAGCCCAGCCACGGGAGGGGAGCCTTCGTGAGCCGGCGATGGAGACGGATGGGCCGCGCGGGCGGGCACGGCCTGCACTCCTTCCGTCCCCGTGCTCCCAACGCCGGCGAGAAGTCATTAAAAAGGCACTTAAGAATCTAACTTCCCATTGATCGATGGCGGGTTAGGGGCCGTGTCGGGCCTGGAGACAGTGAGAACAGCGCGATGAACCGAACGATTCCTTTCTCTGTTGGATGGTTAGCGAAAGCGCTGTCATAATAGAATTTTTCCAGACAGTCGGGATCAATGATGTCAGCTCTCCACCCCCACGTGTTGAGGGATGACTCGGATTTTGGGAACCCGGGATTAATTGGACGGGGCCACGGTCACGTTCCCGCTAATGGATCGATGGCGACGCCCAGGGCGACCCCGAGGAAATTACTCACCGCGCGAGCCCCGAAGACAGAAGCAAAGGCCCCCCTTCTCTGACTTAGACGCTCACTTTTTAAAAAAGTGTCAGCGCATCAGCAGAGATTTATGTCCCGCGACGAAAGGCCGCGTGCGGGGTCATTGGAGAAGCGCTGTCCCACCAGGAGCTGTCCGCAGGCGGGGGGAGCTCGGGGGGAGGCTGGGAGGAAGCTCGTACAGCAAGGCCTGGAGGGGGCTCGTCCGGAAAACGCCCCCAGTCTCACTCACCTCCCCACCCCAGCCACATCCCTCAGCTCCCCTGGGACACGCCCCGGGCCTCCTGCCTCAGCACTGCCCCCCAGGCCTTCCTGAACAGGCGACTGGACCTTCCGCCACGGAACCTGGCCATGACCCTGGTCCATCCTTCAGGGCCCGCGGCCCTCACGCTCCCCTGGCTCACGGGCGGGGGGGAGGGTGATGGTGGTGGTGGAGGCTCAGGATGTACTTGCCCAAAACATGGGGGATGCTCTCTGTTCCCTGCCGGACCCCCTCCCCTCCGGCGCCCGCCGCCAGCAGATGGGAGGGGCAGTGGTCCCCAGGGGAAGGGACAGCTGGGCTATGAGACACGTCTGTGGCTGTAACAGTGCATCGCTTGGTTGCTCCGGTTTCTTGGGTGTTAATTCTAAATTCTCACCTCTCACCAAGGCTGTGGCCCTGGCTTGTGTCTTCTGTCTTTGCCCCTTCACCCCCCCACCCCCCAGATGAAGGGGCAGGTGCTGCCGGAGCCACACACAGAGGTGCGCAGCTGCACCCAGCAGCCCTCAGCGTGGCTGTCTCCCTCATTCCCGAGACCCCCACCCGGACGGGCAGAGGGAAGTGTGCGCCAGGTCCTACTCCAGGTCACTGGTCGGGCCCTGGCCAGTGGAGCTCTGTGCCCTGTGGTTGGGGCATCAGTCTGCAGGGGCCTGGTCTGAGGCCGTGGCTCCAGGGAGGGTGGCTCGCAGGGGCGTGGCTCGAAGAAGGTGATGAGTCATTCAGGCAGCAGGGGTCTGAGGCTGCTGGTCCTGGCTCCTCTCTCCACCCCCTCCTGCCCTCCTGCGGGACCTGGATTCGGGGGCCAGGGCTCTGTGTCCTGGTCGCACCAGGGGTCTGAGCCCGGCTCCTGGCCTGGAGCAGGTGGCTGGCGACATCGCCTCCCGGGGCCCCTGCCAGGTGACCGGCTCAGGGTCCTGGTGCCCCAGGTACGGGCTCGGGGCCGAGTGGGCCTCGTTGCCATGGGCAGCCCTCGACCACAGGCGCCATTTGTCTCCCCCGGAGCCGTGACTGTGCTGCACACAGTAGGTGCTCACGGAATGAATCGGGGATCAGATAACTGTGCCAGCTGTTTCCCAGACCAAAGCGATGGAGCGCCTTCGGCTCCGCGCCCCCGTCCCCTGGGCGCTGGCCCTGGAATTAGAAGGCAGTTCCGGGGGGGGGGGGGTGCCCGCAGGGGCAGGGCCTGGGAACCAGTCCTTCCCACGCTGCACGGGGGGGACTCTCCCCCGAGAACAAGGGAGACCCCCTGGCCCCTTCCACGATGTGGACACATGGACCGTGTCCCTGAGAAGATGCGGCTTTGGGGGATCCCGCCTGTTCACACTTCCTGTGCCCCTGTCATCACAGCACATGGCGTGGTAAGTGAGGCTCCAGTGACAACATGTGATGAGATGTGACACGTTTTCTAACAGAAAAAGGAGCGAGACAAACCCGAACCCCCCGCCGAGGGGCCTGGCTCAGCCTTGGAACGAGGTGCCGCCTGGCGCCCTGGGGGCCGGCGTCAGCCTGTCTGTGAGCCGCCAGGAAAGGTGTCCCTCCGAATAGCACCGGCCCCCCAGTCCTCTCCCCGGGAGGGGGGGACAGGTCAGAGCGAGGGGCGGGGCGGAGGAGGAGCTGCTCCAGGCTGGACAGCGTCCGGCAGAGTGTGGACACGCACCCCTGTGGCCGAGCGGCTTCTCGCTTCTCGTCTCCAAACTCCAGGCTCCTTTCAAGTCCAAGGCCGTGCCACCCGCTCCCAGGCCTGAGTGAGAAAGCGCAGGGGAAGTCCCGGGGCTGGTGGTGTGTGTGTGTGTGTGTGTGTGTGTGTGTGTCCTCGTGAGGGAGCGATTGCTCTCACCTACAATGTGCATCCTCTTAGCAAAGCTGGGGGACAGAGACCTCGCTCGCTTCACCCCCTGGAGGAGGGGTGGCCAGGC
>NW_005873351.1:17019-18637 GCF_000147115.1 Myotis lucifugus
TTTTATGGGTCCTGAGAGCCCTTTGGGTCCTTTCTATGATATTAGGGGTGAACTGGTGTCTCTCAGCAGCCTTCAGGCGGCAGTCGGGGATGCAGCAGGCAGGGCAGCACGGGGCAGCTGAAGGCAGCTGGGAGCAGCCAGGGGGCAGCCGGGGGCAGCTGGGGGCAGCAGGGGCACCTGGGGGCAGCAGGGGCACCTGGGGGCAGCAGGGCGCAGCAGGCAGGGCAGTCCTGGCTGGACACACCCCTGAGAGAGTTAGAGAGAGCGACACCCTCCCTGCTAAGAGCCCAGGAGCTGCCCACCCCCTGGACGGTGCCCCTCGCTCCTCGGATCCTATGAGGGAGCCTGGAGACCCGGACGCCCAGGCCCTGCCCACCCTCCATGTGCGTCTTGAAAATTCACATTTTTCTGTCCAAGGCGGTTCCCTGACACCAGGAGAGGGCCCTGCTGCTGCGACTGCTCACAGTGTGGGGTGTTCGCTGTGGGGCACACAGGCCGCTGTGTCTGGGGTTTCTTTGTATTTTAATGTTTTTATTGATTTTAGAGGGAGGAAAGGCGAAGGATACAAAGATAGAAACCTTGGTGAGAGAGAAGCATGGATCGGCGGCCTCCTGCACGCCCCCCGCTGGGATGGAGCCCCAGCCCCGCCATGTGCCCTGACCGGGAATCGAACTGTGACCTCCTGGTGCGTGGGATGGCGCTCAGCCACCAATTACGTGCTGTGTCTTACCTGCCAGGCAGAGGGCTCGGGGACACAGTTGAGGGCAGAGGGCGGGGGCTTGAAGGTCGTGCCCACCAGTGATGCCCAGTCACTAGGACGCGGTTCTCTGACCTCCTTGTACGGCGCGGTCTGCCCTGAGGCCTGGACAGTGGGTTCTGGTGCCGCTGGCATCAGGGTGACCCCCTACCAGGCTGAGGGGACGCCTGGGGAGCTTGCTGTCTCTGAGTCCGTCCGTCTTGCGGACAAAGGGGGCCCCTGTGAGTCTGGCACCCGCCATAAGGCAGGCCTCCTGGGGACCTCCCTGCCTCCCACCAGGCCTCCCTCCTGACATGCTGAGCTCCTACTATGTGCTGAGTTCCTACTATGCGCAGGGAGGGCGGGCAGGAGGCTGCGGCCCCTCCCTCACTGTGCCCCTCCCAGCACAGCTCCGGGTTCCTTTCCAGCCTTATTTCTCTAACATGGTCCCCTCCACCAGCCCAGCTAGACCCACCTGAACTGGTTAATATTCACTTCGCTCTCAGGCTGAGACTCCAGGCTGAGAGGCCGACCGCTTTAGCCCATTTCACTCCACAGCAAACCGGCAGGAGGTCCCGTTTCCTTGCAGGAAAGGCGAGGCCCATGGGGACTGGCACCAGCGGTGGAGGGAGCTCTGGGCCGGCCCCGGGGCGGCGCCCCCGGCGGGTCCCCTCACTGCTGGGCGCCTGCAGCCCACAGAGCCCGCAGCTGGGCGGTGGGTGAGCGCCCAGAGGACTCGGTCTGGGCTGTGCTCTGAGTGTTGCTGTAACAGGACTTCCGACCCCTCCAACGGGGCTGCCACCGGGAGACACGGAGAGGAGGGGCCCGGGCAGCTCCCTGGCTCCTCCCAGTTCCGGGCACTCTGGGCGCCCCTACCTGATG
>NW_005873351.1:20116-21176 GCF_000147115.1 Myotis lucifugus
GGGTGGGCCCTCCCTCCCGCTACGGGTATGTGGGTTCCTCAGAACAGACCCCCGTCTGATCTTGGGGTGGGGGTCTGGAACTGTCCACGGGTTGGTCCAGCGTGGACTGGTCCTCACCCTCATTAGTGACCTGCCTTCCACCCCGCAGGTCCAGCGGGGAGCTAGGTGGAGGGGGGGCCTGGTCTCCCCAGGTGGGAGGGCGAGGGCGGGCCTGGCACTAACCCCTGGCATGGCCCCAGCGGTGGCTCCCCCCCCCCTGGGGTGTGGCCTGAGGCTGCGAAGGACACGGATCCTTCCTAGTTCTGCTCCATCCCGAGCCCTGAGCCTGGGGGGAAAGGGGTGCAGGACACAGATTTGCAGATCCCAACGTCCATGGGAACGCAGTCCTTTGTTGAAAAATGATTAATAAATCAATGACTCTCTCACCATTAATGTTCCTATCTCTTTCTCTCTCCCTCTCTCTCTGAAATCAATAGAAATATGTTTGTCAAAAATTAAAAATAAAAAAGCTTGGCCGGTGTGGCTCAGTGGTTGAACGTCAACCCATGAACCAGGAGGTCAGGGTTCAATTCCCCGTCAGGGCACAGGCCCGGGTTGCAGGCTCGATTCCAGTGTGGGGCGTGCAGGAGGCAGCTATCCATGATTCTCTCTCATCATGGATGTTTCCATCTCTCCCTCTCCCTTCCTCTGTGAAATCAATAAAAATATTTTTAAAAACAAATTTTAAAAATGATTAAGAACTTAAAGACAGCCGCCGCGAGGGGTGGCTCCGGGGAACTCCCCTGGCCGCAGGGTGCTGGGTTCCGTCCCCACCTCCTGGCCCTCGGAGATGGCGCTGTCCTCTCAGGACGGACGGCGGGGGTGGGTGCTGCCTGTGGAGCTGGTCGCAGTGACTGGAACAGCCCGCTTCCTCCTGCCGCACCATTCTTCCTGCGTCCATGGGTCCGACTGGCTGCTGTCTTGTTCCGGCTTTTGTGTCTGCGTTTTCCTCCTTGTAGCGCCTCTTCCTGGCTGGCAGGGTGGCTGCGGAGGAGGGGGCCCTGGACTTCGGGGTGGGGGT
>NW_005873351.1:21342-27074 GCF_000147115.1 Myotis lucifugus
GGCTCATGATTGACAGCTTCTCTAAGGTGCACAGGCCTGTTCACGCCGAGTCGAAGGATCTATTGCTGCATGCGTTTCGATGGTTTTTATTTTTTCAAGGAATTGACGCATTTTATCTAAAATATCAAATTGTGGGCATGGAGCTGTGTGTCGGCTCTTCCCTGTTCCCGTTCCTGGGGCCGTGGGCGGGACCCACTTCATTCATGAGATTGATAGGGTGTGTCATCTCTTTCCCGTAGAGATATTCCCGAATTCATCAGTCTCTTCAGAACAACCAACTTTCCATTCGCTGTTTCTTCTATTGCTTCCCTGATTTCTACTTCACCGATTCCTGCTGTTTTCTTATGATTTTTCTTGTTTTCTGCTTTGGGCTTAGCGTGCACCCCTTTCTCTAGTTCCTTGATGGGGGAGACTCGGTGACCGACGCCAGACTCTCCTTATTCCCTAAGATACCCAGCTGCTCCGATCATTTTTTGTTTTAGTCACTGATTTGCTACATCCACAAATTTTGATGGATAATATCTTTATTCGGTTCCATTTTTAAAACATCTTCCTGAAGACTTTTCCTGACCCACGTGTTACTGGGAAGTATGTTGTTGAATCTGCAAGTGCCTCCGCGTCTCGCTGTCTTCCCACTGGTGGTTTCCCGTCGAATCCCGTGGCCTGGAACAGAGTTTGTGCGATTCTTGGGCTTTTAAGTCTGCGAAGGTGCGTTTGTGGCCACGGCGTGGTCTCTGGCGGCGGATGTTTGATGTGAGCCTGAGGGGATGTGGAGGTGGGAGGGCGGCTCTGTAAGTGTCAGTCAGGTCCGGCGGATGGACGGGCTGTTCAGGTCGAGTCCGCCTCCAACGGTTTCCTGCCGCAGCCACGGCCCCTCGCCGCCAGGGCCGCTCTTCCCGCGCCATCGGGGTCTGTCTGTTTCCTCTGTAAGTGTCACCTGACGCCCGTGACACTGGTATTAGGTGCCTGTAGCTTTAAGACGGTCCCGTCTTGGCGAGTGGACCCCTTCACCCTGTGTGCTGCCCCCCTTTACCCCGAGGGTCCTCCTCGCAGACGTCGGCTGCGTCTGGCATGAACGCAGCGGCTCCATCCGTCTCTATGTGACACTCGGCCTGTCTGACTAGTTACATGCAAAGTGGGCTCCTCGCTGGTAACACACACGTGGGTCTTTTCTTTTTTCCGCTCTGCCCATCTCTGTGCTTCAACCGGCATCTGGAAGCCACTCACGTTGAAGCGACTTATAATATAATCGCGTGAACCGCTGTCCTGCTTTAACGGGTTTCTGCTCATCGCACTTTCCCGCTTCTGTTTCAGACTTGCCCTCGTTTTCCGTCTCGTCTGATTTCCACAGAGCATTTGGCAAGATTCCGTTTCCTTTTGTCTCTCGCTGTGTATAGTATATTTATTTTAAAATAGTGGCTGCCTTCAATGCACATTTAAAATAAATATATATATATTGTATTGATTTCAGAGAAGAAGGGAGAGGGAGAGAGAGATAGAAACACCAATGATGAGAGAGAATCATGGATCGGCTGCCTCCTGCAGCCCCCCGCTGGGGATCGAGCCCGCAACCCGGGCATGTGCCCTGGACCGGAAATTGAACCCAGGACCCTTCAGTCCGCAGGCCCACACTCTATCCACGGAGCCACACCGGCCAGGGCTCAATGCACATTTTTAACGACGGTAAGTCCCCTTCTAATAACACAACACGGCCGCACGGGCGGGCAGGCAGCTTATAAAGGAGCATCCTCAGCTTCTCCTGCCCGCTCCCCCCGCCTTCTCCAGACGCTGCGATCACCCATCCACCCGCATGTTGTCACCGTCATCCTGTCAGTCAGGTCGGGTCAGAAGCACTAAAATGGATGTTTCAGGCCCACGGGCTCCTTCTCGGCGAGGCCTCCGTGTCCGGCGGGCGTCCCTCCTCCGTCCTGAGAGCTGCTCAGTCCCTGTGGCGGCTTCACTGACACTGCCCACAGCTTTTTGTTTCTGAAACGTCCTCCTTCCTTCACTCTGAAGAGTAATTTCATTGCAGGTAAAATTCTGGATTTTAAAAGAAAAATCAACACTTTACAACACTTTACAGGTTTCCCGCTTCCCTGAGTCCCCAGCCGGCTCCGTGCGGGCCTGCTCTTTGCCTGACTGTGGGTCTCACAGGTGCCGGGGCATTTTTTTCTCTTTTAATCTTGCTTGCTGTTCAGGGAGCTTCCTGACCTGTGGTTTGGTGTCTGTCGGAGCTGCGGAAAGTGCTGCACATCCAGGGGGTGTCCCCCGGAAGGTACACACATGTGGAGAGCGTATGCAGCCGGTGCTCATTAGCGTACAGCTCCTTTGCAGAATTTACAGAATCCCCAGACGTGAGTATGTTTCTGCCAACGCCTGTTTCACACGGTGACCGCTCTGGCCCAGGTGCTGCCGGTAACGCGAAGCAAGGGAATCGCAAACACCCAGAACCATTTCGTCCGGCATTTGCGCGCCTCCATCCGGCAGCTGTTGCTGATTTTGTTCCATAAACCTCATCGCTGACGTGTCCCCATGAAGACAACCCAGTGGCACTTCAGGGTAAGTTTCCTCTGTTCCCAGCTCAGCTGGCTTCCCCCGTAACTTCCGATCAGTTAAACCGAGAAGGCGTGAGAACAAAGGAGTGGCCAGTGACTACAGTGCGGGCACATTTCCCGAGCTCCTCCCGCCTCGCGTGGCACCGGCGGTGAGTCCGGGGACCAGGCTCCCCCTCCTTCCTGTGTTAGACCCGCGGGGTCCCTGCCCCCGGGACGCTGAGATGTGCAGCCCACAGGCTGGGGCTGCTGCCAGTGCTGCTGGCCATGGGGATGGAAGACGCCACGGCTGCTGGGGGGGGTCTGGGGGAGGCTCGTTCCAGAATCGCCGGTGTGAGGAGGGCGTCCCGGGCAAAGCAGGGCCCCTGAGGGTATTGTCAAGTCCAGTGTCCAATGGCTCCACTTGCTTTTGTGGTTGTTGTTGTTAATCCTCATCTGAGGACATTTTCCCACTGATTTTTAGAGAAAGAGAGAGAGAGGGAGAGACAGAGAGAAACATGGATGTGAGGGACACATCGATTGGTTGCCTCCTGCACACGCCCCGACCAGGGCCGGGGAACCTGCAACTGAGGTACGTGCCCTCGACCGGAATCACATCGGGACCTTCCAGTCTGTGGGCTGATGCTCTATCCACTGAGCCACCCGGCCGTGCTGCTCTAGCTTTCTGAAAGCAAAATACACCGCCGGCCCACGCTTCTGAGCGCACACCCGTCAGCGCGTATTGAGGCGTCTGCGCTCTGCCCAGCACCTTGCGTGGGGCAGGGGGCGTGGGGCGTGGGCCGTGGGCGGGAGGGAGCATTTAGGGGCGCTGTTGGACGGACACTGGGGGTTCTCTCCTGGGGCCCGGGGAGCGCCCTCGTGGGGATGAGGGGGGACAGGGGAGACGGGGGAGCAGAGCCTGACCAAAGCCGGTGCCAGGGAGGCGCCTGTGCGTCTCAGGGAGGACGGCCGTCATCTGTTTGCGGGATTCGCTCTCACCTGCCTGGAGGCAGCTCGCTCCTGCCCTGAAAGTGCAGCCTGAGCGGCATGTCATCCAGGGACGCGCCTGCGTGCTGCTCGGAAGCCGGTTCGCCTCCGGGCCAAGCTGGACCCCCCCTCTCCCGTTCCGGCAAACCTGTCTCACCCGGGTCCGCACTGCTGAGCAGCTGGCTTCCTCTGGCTGTCACTGGCCACAGCGAGGCCGCAGGGCAGGTGACTTCAGAGCATTATTTGAAAACCATATATGTTTCCATTGATGTCAGGGAGGAAGGCCATGAGAAACGGGATGGAGCCCGGCAGCCCCTGGTCCCCATTGTGGGGGGGGTGGCAAAGCCAGGTGAGAAGATCCGGGGTGTTGTTCAGGGGGATCCGTGCGTGGCTCGGTCCAGGCGGCCTCTGGGCTCACCTGCTCTGAGGCCTCAGCCTTTGCATCTGTCCCACATCGGCCCAGAGGCAGGAGGGCCGATGGTTTCCAGTCACAGTTGTGCGCGCGCGTGTGTGTGTGTGCGTGCGTGTGTGCATGTGTGTGTGCGTGTGCATGTGTGCGTGTGTGTGCGTGTCAGCGTGTGCATATGTGTGTGTGCATGTGTGCGTGTGTGTGTCAGCGTGTGCGTGTGTGTGCATATGTGTGTGTGTGCATGTGTGCGTGTGTGTGCGTGTCAGCGTGTGCATATGTGTGTGCGTGTGCATGTGTGGGTGTGTGTGCATGTGTGTGTGTGCGTGTGCATGTGCGTGCGTGTGTGTTCAGAACCGCCGGCTTTCAGCCCTTCCCCGCGCCCTCAGGAGGGAGGGGGCGGCTGGTATAGAAGCGATGCCGCTGCAGCCGCGGGTCTGAAACGTCCCAGCTCCGTCCTCCGGTTCTGCAGCAGTTGCATCCGTCCTTCCTGCGATGCAACATGTGGAGGCTGTGGATGAAGCCCATACATCCACCCGGAGTGTGACTCCGCCCACGAGACAGGGAGGTGATCCTATTCCATGGTCCCCGGCCCCCCACCCAGGGCTGGGCCCCGGCACCCACCCACCCTGACCGCCACTCTGGCCCCAGCAGGAAGCACCTTCCCAGGAGCCTTCCTGCCGAAACAGCCCTGACCGCCGCCGCCGGCACGCGAGCTCCGAGGAGCGGGACCGGGCAGCGCCTCAGGCGGCCTCAGAACCGGCGCGGAGATTCGCCCCTGGACCGAGCACCAGCCACGTCCCCCGCGCCAGCCTCCCCCCTGGGCCTCTGGACGCGCCTTAACCCGGTGTTCACGGCCGTCCGGGTTGTGCAGGACGGGAATCGCTGTGAAGTGTGGGTGCAGCCGGGGAGACGGCTGTTGTTAGAAACCCCCCTGTGCGGGCACGCGCTCCGCGCCCAACACGCCTGCCGCCAGGAGACGCGGGCCGGGGCGGTGTTACCACTGTATTGTTATTCCTCCCGGCTCTCGAGTCACAAGACACAGGCTCAGAGCTGCTGCTGCGGACCCAGCTCCCCCGGGAGCCAGGCCTCGCCCCTGCTAGTGGCTGAGGGGCCTGGCCCCGTGTGTCCTGTCCGGGCCCTAACTCCCAGGCCCTCGGGCGACCTCATTCGGAAGGAGGGTCTTGGCAGGTGCATCGAGTTCAGGATCTTGAGATGGGATCATTCTGGATTGGCTGGGCCCTGAACCCAACGACAAGAACCTTAGAGAGAGATGGAGAGCCCTGGCCAGTTTGGCTCAGTGGATAGAGCGTCGGCCTGCGGACTGAAGGGTCCCGGGTTGCACGCTCGATCCCCAGTGGGGGGCGTGCAGGAGGCAGCCGACCATGGTTCTCTCTCATCATTGATGTCTCTCTCTCCCTCTCCCTTCCTTTCTGACATCAATAAAAACATATTTAACCCCCCAGGCCCCCTCCCCCAGAACCCCCCATAGGCGTCCCTGATGCTGGGGTGCACGGGGTACGCTCGGGGAAGACGGTGCCGGCGAAATGCAGAAGCATAAATCCTGGACGATGTGGTATTTAAAAGACAGTTTGTCCTCAGTCTAAAAAGTTGACATTTGAAAGCCACCTTCGATTTTTCTAAAAGGAAAAAAGGTCTGTTCCCGCTCGTGGAAAAGCGCACGGAGCTGGGCGTTCGGCCTGGAGAAGTAACATTTCCACTTCTCTCAGGAGCTGAGTCGCGGGAGAAAAGGTGAGATCTGTCCCTCAGCCCCGAGCGCCAGGAAAGAGACATGGTGAGGAGGCGCT
>NW_005873352.1:0-11009 GCF_000147115.1 Myotis lucifugus
CAGGCACAATGGGTTGCCAACCACACCCCAAACATTTTGCATTTATTATTAGTTCGTTTCCTAGCTTAATATCTCTCGGAAGAAATTAGGTATCAAAAAATTCCTTTCCTGCCCTACTCTATGCACACACCGTTTGGCTTGGGAGAGATAGATAAAAATTCTGAATTTATTGCAATGATTGCTTCCAGTGGCTATTCAGTCTAGAACTAGACACGATGATTCTGCCTGCATGCCATTTTTTTATAAGAAGCAATTTTAATATTTGGAGTCACAAAAATAAGATACCAATTTGGAATCACCAACACCTCTCTCCATGAAATCTAAATTCAAAGTCATTCTAATTTCACTGCAACTATTTGCATTAATAGCACTAATCCAACAATCTGAGCAACCCCAGCTGACATGCGGACCCTTTTCAGAGTCCCAGAAATCTAGGCCACTGCCAGGCCTGGGGGAGGCAGGGCAGGTTTTCTGCACCAGTTCATGTCTGTGTATGTTCCTATGTAGATGTTCTCTTACTGTTTACCTAGGTCTTCATATGGTTGCAACTGTAATTTTGATAATTTTATTAACCCACACCCTCTTTTGATGAACATGAAAATGTCATGTCCACAGAGAATTTGTTACTCCCTTCCAGGGCCATGCCCACCTTTCCATAATTAGCAAAACAAAGCCGAGGTCCCAGCCCAGCACAGTGTGAGGCAGTTGTCTTAGTTCTGTTCCTTACGTGCAAATTGAACTCCAAAACCTGGCCTATATGCTCCCAAATAGACGCCTCATGTCAGAAGGTACGCTAGACAAGGAGAAATGGATAGGGGTAATTTAGCCACCTTTAATGGGGGAGAGGAAACTCAAATTGCATTTTTCTATTCTATATGCATAATCATTCATATTCCAAAATGGAAAAGCAAATTCATTTGAGGACTGTGTATCATTCTGTAGGTCAATATACCTATTTATTCAACAAGCTTATTTAAATACCTGCTCCATGTCAAGCTCTATGTTAGTGCTTGGATTCTATGATCTTTAAGACACAGCATGAGCCTGCAATGAAATCATAAAAACATAAATTTGGGGGAGGGGACTGAGGGAAAAGGAGTTGGCTCTCTCTGAGCAGATCAGAAAAAACCCCTGGAGGAAGAGAGTCTAAGCTGGAATTTAGAGATGAGTATGAGTTTGCCAGGCAGACAAGGCAGAGATAGGCAGGCAGATGGGAACTACCTGAGCCAAGGCATGGAGGCGTGAAGTACAGGGTAAGTTTAAAGAATAGTGAGCAGTTAGCTATGACTGGAGTATACATTTGTGTCAGAAAATGACAGTGATGATGATGGGTGTATGCAGGTTTGTTATGGCTCAGTTTACACAACAAATGTTTATTGAGCTCTTAGTAAACAGAGATTTAGCTCAAAAGCTAGGAGCTTAGGATAAGAGAGGAGTTAAGATATGATTCTGCAAAACTACCTTATAAAGTAAGATACTTTCCATGAGGGAGGATGACAGTAGAGGAGTATTTCATTCGTTGGTATTTATAAAAAATAAAATAAAAAACAACAATGGATTGAGTATTAAATGAGCACCTGTTAATAGCAATGATAACAAGATGTTTTTGTTGCACTGAAGGAACTGGCAGTCTAGTGGAGTAGACATGTAAATAGAACATTATATCATAATATATTCAGTGTTCAACATAGCATTTATTAACACTGATCTAAGTGGTTTATATTAATTATCTTTATCCATCCTCACACAATAAGTAGGTATGATTACTAGCTACAATTCACAAATGGCAAAGTCAGGGCCAGAGAGGTTATTAACTTGCTCAATCAGGTTACTCGGCTTAAGTTAAAATCCAGGCAATTGATTCCTCATTCTTTTTGTATTTTTTAATATATTTCCATTGATTTTAGATAGGAAAAGAAAGGGGAAGAGAGACAGAAACATCATTGTTGAGAGAGAATCATTGATTGGCTACCTCCTGCATGCCCCACACTGGGGATGGAGTCTGCAACCCAGGCATGTGCCCTTGACTGGAATCAAACTCGGGATCCTTCAGTTCACAAGGCAATTCTTTATCCACTGAGCCAAGCCAGCTAGGGCTGACTTTTCATTCTTAACCATCACTCCAGAGAACTATAGAAGCATGAAAGAGAAACACATAAGCCAGCCTAGAGGCAGTGGGGGAAGACTAATCCTTCTACTCCACTGGTAGTTACATTCTCCCTGCGGTCTCTAGGAAATATAGAGATCACTTATAGAGTCATAGAAAGCTACCAAACTCATTATACTTACCAGATTGTGTAACTTCTAGAGTTAAATATCAAAAGAGTAAACTTTTCCCCCCATTATTCACCTAGGTTACATTTCTCATTCAGATTACTATAATTTTTCCAATCCTCTCTATCCCCATAAATACTAAATCTCATTGTATTTTCTAGGGTCTTTATCAAGGAAAGTATGAAGTTTACAGGAAAGCTTCTAATAGTTCTTTTCAGGGGATTTATATCATGGGTTCCCAGCATTTTATGTTATATAATACCTTTTGACTAGCACTGTGAAAATTCCTGGCTATATTTATATACTTCTAATTCATAATGTATGAGTTCCAATGTCCTTTATCCAGGATGATGAAACTAGAATGATATTTCTCACCTAAATTACTGTAAGTTTTCCTACTCCCACCAAATTCAGCCTTCTCCATCTTCATAACCACCATGGACATTGGGTTGGCAAATAACAAAAAAGAGAGAGTTGTAAAAAGTTGAGTTGGAACTTTAATGGTCTTATGAAACATCATCATAAATAGGTAGCGAAAAAGCCTCAGAAGTGCAGAATGTCAAAAGGTGACCCTATTCTTGGAGAAGGAAGTCCAGGATGGGGAGCTTTGTATCAGTTAGGATAGCCTTTGTCTGCAAATGAAAGGCATTTCTCTTGTAATATAACCAAAGCCCAGGCCAGGGCAGATGTCAGCAACCTTTCAGGATCTTTCTGTTTTTCTGTTCTGCTCTTATCTTTGCAAGATTACTGGTATACTTTCAAATATCAAACAATATTAAAAACAATAAGAAGGACAAAGGGTAGAAGGTAAAAAGAAGTTAGAGAGCTCTGACCACTTTGAAAAAGTTTCCCAGAATCTATACCCTGCAACTTCTGTTTAAATCTCATTGACCAGCCCTAGCCAGTTTGGCTCAGTGAATAGAGCATTGGCCTGTGGACGGAAGAGTCCTGGGTTTGACTCCAGTCAAGGGCATGTACCTTGGTTGCAGGCTCCTCCCCAACATGGGCCCTGGTCAGGGCACATGCAGGAGGCATCCAATCGATGTGTTTCCCTCACATCAATGTTTCTCTCTGTCTTTCCCTCTCTCTTCCACTCTCTCTAAAATCAATGGAAAAATATCCTTGGGAGAGGATAAATAAATAAATAAATAAATAAATCTCATTGGCCAAATTTGGGTCACATGACCTCTGCTAGCTGCAAGGGAGTCGGAGCAAATCACTGTATTACCTCAGCACATGCCACCCCAAGCAAAGCAGGGTTTTGATAGTAAGAAAAATGAAGAGCACACACATTGGTTTGGCAGCTAGCAATGTCTGCAAAATTAACCTAAAGTTTTCCAATTAATAAAAGAGAGGAGGAGAGAGACAAGCAAAGAAAGGGCAGTTGAAAGAGATTTTAAAACCCTAGGGAATACAGCCAATTAAATAAAGCCAAGCCAATTTTATTTAAGTATTTCCCTTTTAAGTTACTTAGATAGTCGTGGCTCTAAATCTTATGGAAAAAATAGGGGTTGGGAAGATTTGGAGAGGGCAATGCATTCCCAGCTAAGGCACTGAAGTGTGAAACATTTTTTGTGGGGATTACAATCCATTCCCTGTTTCCAGAGAATAAGTTGCAAAGTAATGAATATCAGGGGCCATATTATAGAAGGCTTGTGTATATGCTTTAAGAAGGTATTTATCTGGTATAGAATGAAGAGCTACTGAAGTGTCTGAGGTCAGGAGGGACTAAGTCAGATTTGCATTTTGGATAACTCTTGTTAGTGACTGGGATTAGGATGGAATCAAGAAGATAAAGCTAAAGGTGAAGAAATAAGTTAAGAGGCAACTGTATTAATATAGATGGATGCCCAACCAACATGGCTCAGAGGTTGACCATCGACCTATGAACCAGAAGGTCACAGTTCAATTCCTGATAGGGCACATGGCTGGGCTGAGGACTCAATCCCCAGTGTAGGTCATGCAGGAGGCAGCTGATCAATGATCCTCTCTCATCATTGATGTTTCTATCTCTCTCCCTCTCTCTTCCTCTGAAATCAATAAAAATATTTTTTTAAAAAAATACAGATGGAAGATGCAGAGCCCTGATCTAGTGAGGCTGCAGAGCAGTGTACAAATTTGAAAAATTACTTCTTTGAGCATCAGGAGGAAGCAGCCTTCTATGGCTAAAAATTAACTTTTATGCCTACAGCATTAATCTGCAGAGTCTGAGGCAGCCCTACTTCAAATAATTTTTAGGAGTTTATGGGACATAGGCTATTCATTAATACAAATTCATAAACAACTTGTCCTGCTATTTATAAGTAAAATGATCTCTGGAAATGCTTTTGGCAAAAGGCTGAAAATTTGAAATAATCCTTAAAATCTAAAGTTAGTAAAAGTCTACATCAAGTTACTTGTATCCTCAAAATCAGTTGTTCTCCAACTCTGGTATCTAGGGATCTGGGAAAACTTCAGATTCAGAGGCCCACCTTCAGACCTGCTGGGTCAGAATCCCGAGGATGGGACTGTGGATGGGTTTTATAATAAATTCCACAAAGTATTCTAGTATCCACCAGACTTTGGTCAATAGCATAATAAGCCTGACAGGGCATAACCAGTACCCCAACATCAGACATATTGACCAGAAAGGAGGCATGAAATCCAAGAATGTACAATTATGAGGCAAAAGATGGAAGCACAGGAAGAAAGGCCATCACTCATGTGGAAGGTCAGAAGCATGGAGCTTGGCTACAAGGCTTGGAGAACTCGAGCAGCAGGCAGGTGGGGAAGTGGGAGCAGCAGAGGAGGGGCTGGGCTGGGGAGATTAATGGGGCTCCAAGCATGGGGATGGGTAATGGACCAAATCATAATATCCAAAGTATAACAGAATCAGATTCTCAACTTCCAAAGCAAATCCATACCTATGCTTTTGCTGGTAAATTGAGACAAATTTTCTCTGTATCTAAAGTAATCCATATTAAGCTGTTTGTTGATTTAAAAAAAAGAGAATTTAAGGATTACATTGGTCAATAGGTAGAAAGAATTGTATCTCTCATCCCTCAAAATAGAACGAACAGCTCTGATGAGGAAGCTATGACAACCCCTACAATGCAATGCTATCAGGCAGGTTCCCAGAGGGGCAGCTCCCTAACCCCTTTTGCTCTGTAGAGATCACTGAGCATATGGCTTTGGAGCTGCCCTGTACTGTGTCTGATATGGCAACCATTTATTTTGTGAATGTCTAACAGACAGGAGGTTTCATGCAATGGGGTCGAGAAAAGGAGAAGGTGGATAAGCCTCTCTTTTACGAAGCTTTACCAATCATAGTTCTCATTTTCTCCAGGAAAAATAAAAGTACTGGCTTGACATAACCAGCCTCCATCTCTAGGATGCTGGTGGCATCCTGCTCCCTCTGAGGCCCTGTGAATAATTTGCAAAGACTTGTGTGTGAGGGCTTTCCCCTAGTGTTCTTCTGATTCAGAACATGCTGTATGTTTGTGCCGATATTTTTCTTTAATTCTCACCCAAGGATATGCTTTACTGATTTTAGAGACAGGGGAAGGGGGAGAGAGAAAGAGAGAGAGGGAGAGAGAGAGAGAACAGAAACATCCATCAGTTGCCTCCTGCATGTGTCCCAACAGGGGATCAGCCCACAACCTATGTATGTGCCCTGACTGGCAATCAAACTGCCCCCTTTTGGTGCACAGGATGTCACTCCAACCACCTGAACCACACCCGCCAGGGCTGTGCTGACAACTTTGAGAGAGCTGTTCTGCATCGGATTAATCAGAATCATAAATGGTCAATAAAACTCAAAAAGGTGTGGAGGGTGTGTGTCATCATAGCCGTCCTGTGCCTGGAGCCTGGGGCAGCCTCCACATCCTTCCTTAGAGAAAGCAGGCATTGCTCAGGCTCGGAGCAGTCACTCCTGAATGCCCGGAGTGGGCCGGGTGATGACCGGCCTGCACGCAGCTGTAAGCTCTCTCCTTCTGTCTCTTGAGCGCAGGTTCCACGAGCGCAGACGGAGCTCAGTGGTGCTCAACTTGCAGGGACTTGAGGTGTTCCCCGGGGACCTTCTGGTGTCAGATGGAGCTGCCGATTACCTGTGCCACCCGCTTCTGCTACTGAATTCAGGTCTCGTCATTCAGCATACTTATACCACATGCCTGCTATGGAGGATACTCTAATGAGCAGGGGGGGGGGGGGCTTCAAAATACTTAAGGACCAGTACCACAGGTGCACTGACAAGTTCAACAGATCTCTCACTGACTTAGGCATCAGCCATGAATTACTGGAACCAGCTGAACACCACTCTGCACTGGCCACTCCACTTACAAGAGTGTATGAGAGCCCTCTTGTCAAGTATTTTGCCCAGGTCCAGGGACGGTCACACTTGGAGCTGAATGCTCTCTCCGGGCTGGTGGGCAGCTTCCATATCATCCTGTGATGCTAGGCACACAACTAATACCACACCCACACCCTTCCAACCAGGGTGGTACCTGAGGAGGCAGAGGTCCTGGTAACAGCGAATTACTGTTAGAGGAGATTAGAGTAGGCAGCCTTAAGGGTAAATCTTCTGCATTTTGAACTCAGTTGGGAAAGAAAAGAATAGCTCCTTTGAGAGCTGAAAGGAGTCTTAGGGATTACCCATCTTGGTGGCTGTTAAACTGGTTTTGTTCTTAACAGAACCCTTTTTACATAAGAACCCTCACTTGGAAATAAAGCCTATAAAACAGATCCAGGCAGAGTTGCAATGTTTGAAAATGGGGTGGGTCCCAAAGCCTCACCTCCAAGGCACCCCCAGGAGCCCAGGGCATCCTGCAACTAGGAAACTAGCTCATCCGCATTCACATATGTGCCAAGTGAGACCCAGAAAGGAGCCCTGACCTGACCCAGCTGAGGTGCCAGCTGGTTTGTGTAGAGCAGCGGTTCTCAATCTGTGGGTCGCGACGCTTCGGGGGTCGAACGACCCTTTCACAGGGGTCGCCTAAGGCCATAGGAAAACACATATATAATTACGTATTGTTTTTGTGATTAGTCACTATGCTTTAATTATGTTCAATTTGTAACAATGAAAATACATCCTGCATCTCAGATATTTACATTACAATTCATAACAGTAGCAAAATTATAGTTATGAAGTAGCAACGAAAATAATTTTATGGTTGGGGGTCACCACAACATGAGGAACTGTATTAAAGGGCGCGGCATTAGGAAGGTTGAGAACCACTGGTGTAGAGGAATGGAGTCCAGGCTCCTGGCTGCTAGTCCTGCGTGCTCCCTGCCAGCCTGCATCAGCCACCTATTAGATGGAACCCAGAAGCCACCAGTAAATAAATCATGCCTGACATTTGTATAGATCTTCACACTTTATAGCTCCCTCTCACATCTAAAGTCTTGTAAGACACAGCCATCCAAATAAACGCCTGCTGTCTCCTGTGATACAACCACCCGAATGCGCAAACCGAGAGGGATTAAGTGACCTACTCACGGACAGGCCCCTAGAGACTAGAGCTAGCTCTAAACACAGCGTAACCTTAACAGAGGTTAGTACTTGGTCCATGAGACTTTGCACATGCCCTAAGCTGGTGAGCAACGAAAGCAGTGTTTCCCGAAGGCCGGCCCCAGACCAGCAGCTTCAGCATCACCTGGGAAATTGTCAGACACGGGGGCAGGGACCCTGCTCCAGACCTTCTGAATTAGAAATTCTGGGGGCAGAGCCAGCCCAGGTATCTGTTGTTATTTTATTTTTTTATTAAATTTATTGGGGTGACATTGGTCAACATGAACATATAGGTTTCAGGTGTGGGTTCTATGTTACAGGGTCTGTATATTGCACCATGTGCTCACTACCCAAAGTCAAATAGTTATTTGTGGGTTTGTTTGTTTGATATATTTTTTAATTGATTTCAGAGAGAAAGGGAGAGGGAGAGAGAGAAACATCAATGATGAGAGAGAATCATTGATGAGCTGCCTCCTGCACTCCCCTTACTAGGGGTTTTGTCCGAAACCTGGGCATGTGCCCTGACCAGGAATCAAACCGTGACCTCCTGGTTCACAGGTCGATGCTCAAACACTGAGCCACGCTAGCTGGACATTATTTTTTTTTTCCAGCATAAAGCACTTTTATTGCAATAATAAAATTTGAAACTCATGTGTAGTGCAGGGAAGTTGGGGGGGGGGGGATAGACAGCCATAATTTCTCTCAACAAACACTACATATTTATTTTTTAACAAGCCCTCCAGATGATTCTGATGCCACCTAAAGTTTGAAAACTGCCATGCTAAGAAACAAGACGTAACTAGCACGTGATGTTTCTAAAGGAACTAGTTGTTCTTTGTTGTGTGCCTAGCATCGCAGCAGAAACCACATAGTAAAAGTTATGCAACGTTCTCCACCTTCTGCCTCCACGTCCTCTTCCCAAGGAGTTTAGAATAGAGCTCTTCTGTCCCCAAATCATGGTCTAATGCAGTGCTGCTCAAGCTTCGAGGTACATGTGAGTCACTGGTGAAATAGCTGAGTCAGCAAACCTTAGCGTTTAATACAGATAATAAATGATTGAGGATGCAGAAAAGACCCATTTACATCTTCTGAATATTTGTGATCCTTTTCCAAGGCCCTGAAATTACCCTCAAAGCTAGAAAAAACAGAGAGACATTTGTTAAAACCAGATACCCCAATTGCAGTTCAAATTGGACATAATTTACCACCAGGCATTTGAGAGATAAGAGTGGTAAAGCCGATTTGTCCCTAAAGGAGATTCCACCCAAGCTCTCCTTTTAAAAGATTAATAAGGTGGTCAGAGTGAGCAAGATCATTGGTTGGACAGGTGTCTTCCAGGGTTCCAATAGGAAAAGCCCCGTGAGCACACCCTTTGTAGTAAATGCCGTTCCGTAATTGCCTCCATCTGATTGAAGTACTATGCAGAGCTCCCTGACGAATGGAACAGAGAGAGAGACAGACCTATAAGACATCTAGTTTGTTGTACTGAGTCATCAGAACACCTCACCTAATCCTAAGAGACGATTCCCAGCTTTTTCTTGGTAACATTACAAATTGATGCAAATAACATGAAAATCAGGAGTCCAAATCTCATCACTTTACTTCCGGATGATCATAAAAAAAAAAGTGTGTTATTGAACAGTGATGTCCTTCTCAACTCAAAGCAGCTCCTCAGGACTACTTGGATGGTGGCTAATGGCAACAATAAACCCCAACATAGAGACTGGTGATGTGCTGGTGTTCCCCTATTTCGGGAGTCTGAGTTCAACCACACCTGGGATTGTCAGGTGATGTAGTCATCAAGACTCAAGTTTGTTCTGGGAGAGTTTCTGGTAGAACAGTGTAAAAAATGTCCTTTCAGCCCCAACGTTCTATGACTCTCCATCTTAAATATATTATTCAACATCTTTATGACATTTCATAGATTTTCCCCCTGCATGATCAAGAAAAGGAGGCTGAAAAATAGTCTACTAAAGATATAGGACAATATTACCTTCAGGTAGCAATGGAATACCAACTTTAAGGTTGCAACACCGCTTCCTTCACTGTCTGCATAAATATTTATATCCATTCTGGGCATTCTCAAGGGAAGGAGAATTAGAGCAGGATGAATTCCATCTGACTCTTTGGAAAAGCAGGTCTTGTCAAGCACTGCAATGCTCTGTCACTAGCTACTCAAAGTTCTAATATGTTTTCTTTCATTTCACCCACCAGAATCCAAAAAGCCACGGTGGCCTTTCTCCAGGAGAGGAGCGGTGAGTGCTGTGTGTTGTCGTTTTAATTAAGCCTCCTGTAGCTGAGAAAGTAAGAAGGGGCTGAAGAGCCCCTCTATCTTTGCACACGGCACATGAAGTTTAAATTATATCATCACATCCATGGTAGTGGCTACAGAACATGCCAGATCAGGCCATTTTGTGCAGCACAACAGTGTTAATTGCCAGTGGTTAGCGAGCTCTGCAAAAACACAAAGCAATCCTAATACTGAGATGCTTTCCAACTCTAAATGTATAACTCAATGCGGCTTTGGAAGCAGTTCACTCGATAAAGTCAACTTGCACAGGGTATGTATGCCCCAGTTTGCAGTCAGTGCTGTGCTTATCGGGAACATTGAAAAATGAATGAGCTATTACAGAAACAGACTCCACAGGTACACTTCTATTTCTGGGAAAGCCGGTTGGATTAGTCCTGGTGTATGTGTTTTTTAATTCATTCTTGGTACCATCAATTATGAAAGAGTCATAAATCTACATCAGTGGTCCCTGAATCTTCACTGCCTACGACGAGGGCTGGCCAGAGTGCAGACTTTCCTCCAGGCATGTTCGAGGTAGAGGGAAGGGGCATTCCTGACTACCACCTTGCTCCTCACTCCTGTTTTTGTAGGGCAGGGAAGGACTGATTCTGTTCTAACAACAGTACCCGTTGCAATACCATCTTGAAGTACCGTAGCTAAATTCAAAGCTCTCTGAGGTTCCAATCCCAGCTGCTCCACTTACTATTCTGTGACCTTGGCCAAGTGAATCAATCTCCTTCAGCTTCAGGTGCCTCCCTATGAAAGCTCGATGGTGATTGCGCCAGCCTCCAGGGTTGTGATGAGCAAATCAAATAATGCATGTGGGCTTATCCCAGAGCTGAGCAGGTCTTAAACACTCAATCAATATTGGCCATAATATTGGTAGTGTCATTTGTAATTGGGGGTTTAGAAAACTACTTGTTCTCATAAGCAAGAATATGACTGACTTTCACATTATTT
>NW_005873352.1:11241-14240 GCF_000147115.1 Myotis lucifugus
TCAGAGGTTTGGGGGAGAACTCTCTTCATAGCTTATAGGCAGTTGTCTTCTCACTGTGTCCTCACATAATGGAGATAGAGCTCCAGTGCCTCCTCACTAACTTCATGAATGGGGTTAGTGTCGTTAGAAGCCCTCATGACCTCATCCACACCGAGTTACTTCCCAAAGGTCCTATCTCCAAATACCATCACATTGGGGGATTAAGGCTTTCACAGATGACTTGAGGGGAGGGACAGAAACAACCAGCCATAGGGACAGTCTCAACATGAGCTAGTAAAGTTTTATACCATTGTCACTAAAGATGTTTCTCCTGTTCATCCCCGTTGTGCACCTCTTTAGGGACCTGATTTGACTGTTTTCCTGGCAGGTCTGAGGCAGGGCCTATGATATAAGCTTTCCTGGCCTCCTTCTCATTTAAATGGAGGCAGGGCCAGCTACCAGTCAGGTCTGGGGTCTCGGGAGAAGGGGAATCTCCCACAAGCTCTCCTGAAGCTAAGAAGGAAGGTGCCCACCTTCCTCCATGGAAAGAGTGCTCTAAGGGCTGCCTGGGAGGTAGGATGTGCTCCCAGAAGGGAGGGCGTACCTGAGGAAGGGATGCTCTTACAAGTTGTAACCAATGTCTTTTTCTCCATAAAGAAGTGATTTGTTGGGTGGCTGTATGTGTCAAACACTCGGCTAGATTTCTAGGATGCTGAGGGGCCCATTATCAGCTCCTCATTAGGAAGGTCAGACTGCCATGTACATTGAGGGGGAAAGTGTGATAATGGCGTGCACAATGTTGGAGGTAGGTAGGCAGTGGTGGAGATACACAGACAGAATAATTAGGGGGATGATAAAATGTTTCAGCAAATGTTCTCACTAATGAAGGGAAATTCATATCTCAAAGGCTCACTTTCATAAGGACCTATATCTGGTCTCCTTTAAATTAATATTTCTACTTGCTCCTTCATTCTTTTAGTCTTATTTATCACGTATTCATAGCTATATAAATGCTAATCCACATAAATACAATAAACACACTGCTACATTATAATGTATTTTCTTAATATATTACACATTTTCTCTTTTCTTACCTTCCTTTCTTCTCTCCTTCTTTTCAAATGAATATTAGTAATAAAAGCAAACACAGATATGTTTACATTATCAGGCACCGTTACCATTTATGTGTGTTCCTATTTATGTATGTCATAGTTTATATATGTCAACTCATTAATTCTCACAACAGCCCAACAAGGCAGGTGACATTATTATCCCCATTTTGCAAATGGAGAAACCAAGGCTCAGAGAGGTTGAAGAGCTTGCCTGGGGTCACACAGCTTACAAGCAGCACAGTGGGATTGGTCCCCAGGAGTCCCAGGCCCTCCGGCTCTGACTCTGTTTCAGCCCCAACATTGAATTGTCTGCAAATGTGTGGCTCCATAACCGGACCTGGACACTCCTGCCTCCTCTCTCCCATCAGAGCTCTCATGGATCTTGCCTGTTCTCACAGATTCAATGCCATCTCTTTGTCAACCACTGAAATGTGTATATTCACGCTCAAATATCACATATATTTATTTTGCTCCAGGTCCACATCCTTGGTTCCTACTGCAAATTTTCATTCTAGCCAGCTCTTAGTTATTAACTTTGGGACTCTAGAATTTGGGACCCTTGGTTCTTTCTCTTCATGTTCTGTATCCTCTCAAATGCCCTTCAGACTCTTCTCATGACCTCTCCTTGCCAACGCCACCAGATGTCTGCTACTCTACAGAGCTAATGTGGCCTCTGGGAGGACTGTCCCCTCCCTTCTCACTGGTATCCACCAAGCATTTGGTCAGGAGGCTGGTCGGATCCATGGAAAGCCACAGCGAGTGCCCTCACGAGAGGCTGGTGCCCACCTTCCCACAGCTCCGATGCTGCTCCCATTGTCTCAGCCTCTTTCTTTCCCAACAAGCGGCTGCTTTTTTATTTCCACAACATGCAGTCGCTAGGGTTTCAGACATCACCAAAAGGCATATGTCCCAGTTGCTGTAGGCGGTCCCCAACCCGCTCCAAGATTTCTTTGCTACTGTTGAAACTAATGTGGAAAAAAAAATCTAATAGATTTTCTCTTTCAGCACCATAACCATACCAGAGAAACCAGCCACAGCCGGTCAGCACGTTCTGAAACTACAGGGTCTCCTTTCAGACACACAGGGAGCTGCCTAACAGATAACCCCTGTGTTCTCCTGCTCATTAACATAAAGCATCATGACCCGGAGACAATAGAACAAGTTTAAAAATTATTTGTGATAAACATTCATTTCAAATGCAGCCAAGTTTCCTTTAGGAAGCCTTGTACTTCTTTTGAAAGCTTCTCCCTGTTATGGGCCATAAAATGAAATTTTTTAAGTGGATAACTTATGATCTTGCAACAGAGTAGGGAACAAGTCAAAAAAAAAGTCACAATCTATTAAGTTTAGAAAGCAAGTTATGAAAGGATGTCCAAATATGATACCACTAAAAATTAATCGTAATTACAATCAGAAAAAGGTTTTCAGTGGTTATCTGGGGGTGAAGATTATAGGTAACTTAGATTTTCTTTGTGTTTTTCTTTGTTTCTCAAATTATTACCTTTGTAATCAGATTTTTTAAAACTAATATTATTAAAAAATAAAAATAATAACAAATAAGCGGGTGGTTTCATCCTAAAGAGACTAGTTTCTAGCATATCCTAATATTCTTTAGCAGAGAATTATCGTGTTGGGCAGTTCCTTCAACACTCTGGGCTTTGCCCAGTCATCTGCTAACTGAGGGGTGAACTAAAGCCTCCGAGTAACCTTCTGATGCTAAAGTCCTATAATCCCGGGTTTGGAAAAGTTAGAACTGTGAAAAACATTACATCACCCCACAGGGTGGGTGTGAGACCTGGAGTTCATCTATTTACTATATAACTATTCCAAGCCTTGGATTATTTTTTTTATAGTAAAATGAAAGGTTTGGATCAGACATCCTCACCAGCCTCTGTCCTCCAGATCAGA
>NW_005873352.1:14950-19077 GCF_000147115.1 Myotis lucifugus
AAAACAACATCAATGTGAATTCCTTCTTATTGAAGCTAAAAATAACGTATGTCATGCATCCCAAAGCCACACAGCGAGAACTGTGGTTTGGGCAGCTGGAGGAGCCACTGCCGACAGGCATGCCGGGGCCTGCGCAGGAAACCAGGGTTTCGGGCATGCGTGCGTGTTCTTGCCGTACTTAGCGCAGCTCAGAGCTAATGGAGAACAGGTCAAGGTGGAAATGTTTTGTTCCTTCTTTCCTCCCATGCGCAGGGTAAGACCTGGAATGAAGTCATGGCAACACATCGGAAACTTCCTACTGATCAAGTAGACTTGAGAAAGCAGCAAGAGGCCGTGTGGGAACTTTTTGCCAGCGAATGCACTTATTTCTTGGACCATTTATTAGTTCTTAAGATGGTAATGCTGGGCTCGCTTTTTGCAATAGATGGAAAATATTATTTTGATTTGGGGGGAATTTGTTTTCCTCTTCCACATGGAAAACAGGAAGTTGGGGGTGGAGGTCCCCTCTTTTAGGAGATCTTAAAAAAATGTGTCTACTGTTTATCTACTACTTGGCTGTCTCTTCATTCTTTTCTTGAACATAGTCTGCCAAGATTGGAGGAGGTCTTCTAAGTAAACTATTCCAGCTGCCCATCTGATGTCTGACTTGCCTCTACCTATTCTCACCATGTGCTTACACTTGCTTACACGCCTCTCCAGTCAGGGAGCGCAGATCCACCCTGCAGGAACACCCCCCACCACCACCACCACCACTGATCAGCTTCCACTTTCTGAGCACTTGCTCCCGCTGAGCAGTGCTGGGAGCATGTGTTTTATCAGCTGCAGGGCCACCGTCACAGATTCCCAGGCAGCCACCCACATGTAATGCAGTGGGGCTGCATGACATGGTATATTCGTAATGTCTACCAGGTAAATGGTGTCCCTGAGGGAGTGCCGTGCTGCAGCCAGATCTGGTGAGGTTCTGAGCAAAGAATCCTCATAGAAGAACCACAGGACAAGGATGGCAAGGGAGCCATTGCCTTCCAAGACCACGGGGAGGAAGAGCCATAGGGCTCCCAGCTTGACTCCGCCCGTAAATACTTATGAATCCTGCCTACTATCTTGCACAGGAAAAAGCACTGTGTGAAGAGCACGTAGGGAGAACTAAGTGCAAGTCCTGGATCTGTTTCTGACTTGTCATGTGACCCTAGAAAAGTCCAGTCCTCCATTTCCTAAACCAGAGGTTGGCAAACACTTCCTGTGAAGGTAATAGTAAATACAAGGTAGAGCAAACGTAGTTTACAGTTGTTTGTCTGGAAAATAATACAATAGTTAATAATAATAATACAAGAATAAACCCTGTGTTTCGCATACTCACAACTGTAAACCTGCTGTTGCCTCACCCTGTATGTTGGGCTTTGCAGACTCTGAGGTCTTTATTATAACTCCTCAGCTCTTCCTTTGCAGTTCCGAGGAAGCTACGGGTAATTTATAAAGGAATGTGATAGCTGGGTTGTAATCAACATTATTTATGGAAGCAGGTAGCAGGCCTGATCTACCCCGCAGGCTGTCATTTGACAATCCCTTTCCTAAGCTCTAAAAGAAGGATGGCAATACCATCTCTGGCTGTCTCATGGCATCTCAGCATTGTGATCATCAGATTAGTTTTCTTTGAAATCTACCAAGTGACATACAAATGTCAGTCATTATTTTCTGCAAAGCATTCTTCTGTCAATAAGTTGATCTTTGTTTAGTTTATAGACGCAGGGAAGATTATCTGTGAGGCTTGTAGTTCTTCCTTGACTTGCTGTAGAGTAGCCTCCTGCCAGATGAAAGCATCAAGTCAAGAAACAATAGCACAGAGGCTCCCTGAACGCTTTCAGTCATAGTTAATGCCTTTATCCAAATGCAAGCATCCTACCAGCTACAGATATTGACTCATTAGTTCTCTTTTTTTCATTTCCTGCAAGTAAAAGGCATTTGAATCTTTTGCAGAGGAAGGTATAAATAAGCATCCAGGATGGAAGTTGTTTTGGTCTCACATTAGTGCTCTTGATAAGAAGAGAACCGGTGAGATTTCTTGACTCCGGGAGGCAGAGAAAGCCCATTAGAACAGATGATGTTCGACAGGAATGTTGTCAGGGCGCATATCAGCAACAACACCGTCATGCAGAAGAGCACAGTTCCCACATGTTCCATGGAGCTTAAATGTCACCATTGGTATTTAGGAAAATTCTGAAACCTCAAAAATACTGATTTCTAAACTGTTTTGTAAAGTTGTAGTCAGGAGGTTTATGTTCAATGCTCTTGGAAAGGGCAAGTTTCAAAACTGAAAACAAAGTAATCTGCATTTCTTCTTTTTTTAAAGATCTTCATGAATACACTAAAATATCTACAAACCCATGAATATCTCCTGGATGTGGATTCATGGCGCCTTTTTGCAAACCTGGAGGAGTTAAGTCAGGTGAGCCAAAGTAGAAAGACACCGGGAGACATGTTTTGAAATTCACCAGAGGGGTCATGAAAATGCATGTTTGTTCTATTCTTGTGGCTTGTATTCCTCGCTGCAATACAGAACATGGTTCGTTCCCCCATATAATATCATGGTCAGGAGGTCAGGTTAATAAGAAGGAAATCTAAACATTCATTGATATCTTGCCAATAGATCACATATATCAGCCTTCAGTAGCATTTTTCATTTTAACTTGGCCGTTTAAGAAAGTAAACATATTCTCAAGATCTCCTTAACCTTCATAAATGTTTGTTCTCAAATGAATGTCCTTTTCTCATATATTATAAATCAATAACATCTTTCCTCCAAAAGGAAGAGAAGAGATTCCAAAAAGAATTTATTTATATAAAAAACTTATAAGAAAATATATATTGAAAGGAAAATAAATCTGAATTTTGCCAGGAGGTAAATTGTAATGAGAAACAGCTGTAGAATGATATTTGAAGTTCATCAAATATTTATTCCTTCCCTTGGGTGTGTGCCTACTCTTGTTTCCTTTCTCTCTGGCCCTAGACAAGCTATGGTTTTGTGAGCAGTCTTTTTGCCATCATCAAGGACTACTTCGATGCCTCTGAGACTTCACCACCCATGGATTTCATTTCCGTGCTCGCGAAGGTAAAATCCTTTTGGGAGACCTCAGACTCATGCAATAAACTCACCCTCTCTCAGGATAGCTGTTCATATCTACTTGACTTTTTGTTTTTGTTGTTCCTACAAAGGAACCATCCTTTTCTCTCTGCCAACAGACGTTTTCAAAAATAACTTGCAGACTCTGTTTTCCCATTGTCACCTCTGCCATGTGGGTTTTATTAACACAGAAATGCGCACACATGGAAAAGCCATTTCCAAGTCTGTCTTTTAAATGACTTCAATTTAAAGCAATATTCATGGTAATGGCTTGTGTAGGCCAATTACATGGTTCAGTTGTTCTTCTAACAAAAGTGTCAGCCTTTCAGACAAAAATAAATAAATAAATAAATAGCCCTTCAAACCTAACAGCACCCTTAATAGTACCTCTGGTTTGAAAGAAGAGGAAAACCTGTAGCCCTGGTTTGTTAAATGCTATTTATTTCTTGAGTAGATATTTGAGCCTCCTCCCTACTTTTTTTTTTTTTACTTTGAGCTTTTTAGTCCAGTTTCTATCTATTCACATTTAGCAAGATTTGACTTCATACAATCCACTTTAAAAAGCTGGATTGAGATTTATTGAGCATTTACTAAAGGCTATGTGTGGGGCCAAGACCCTCTTCAAAAAATGTGCAAAACCAGGCACACTCCTGCTCGTTTTCAATCTAGTGGGGGAGAGCTTAATTCAAGCAGTACAGTAATAATTATATAATCAAATGGAGGTCAATGCTGAGGCAAACAGGAACATAGATATTACCAAGGAAAGCTTCCTGGCTATGGCAGTGGCTGGGGAGGTTTCAGACAGGAAATTCTTCCTGGGGCAGAGATGTTTGAGGTGAGACATGCGGGAGGAGGAGTGTGTTAACAAGGCAAAAACACATAGAAAACTAGGTATAAAGTAGGGAGATCCTCAAGTGAACTTAGAAAAGAGATTTGAATAAGAAAAACTTTGGAAAACAAGAGGAAGAATGTGAAGTGTTGGGAAGTAGCTAAAGTCTTAGGTTCCCTC
>NW_005873352.1:19177-26353 GCF_000147115.1 Myotis lucifugus
TTCTCATTAAAACATGTAAGCTGTCTTAGTCTGCTCAGGCAAAAACAAAATATTACAGACTGGGTGGTTTATAAACAACACATTTATTTTACACTATTTGGAGGGGGGCAGTCTGAGGTTAGATGAGGATTCCCTTCCGGTCACAGACTTCTCATTGCATCCTACATGGCGGCAGAAGGGGCTAGGGAGGCCTCTGGAGACTCTATAAGGACATTAATCCGACTCATGAGGGTTACCCTTTGTGAATTAATCATCTCCTGAAGGCCCCATTCCTACTACCATCACTTTGGGGGTTAGGATTAACATATTAATTAGACAGGGACGCAAACATCCCACCATAGTGTAAGTGCTCTTATAGCCTCCTAAGCATGGGATGTTAATATACGCTTTATTAAAGGTCCATACTCAGCCCACATATGAGTGCTTCCTGTTCCAGGTGTGCAAAGATGGGTTACACAAGTGTTTCCTTAATTGAAAAGGTGCTTTACCAGTCAGGTTGGATGTGGTTGTATCAGAGTAACCATCCCCAAATCTCAATAGCTTGGTTCCTCTCTCCCCTGTGCCTACTTGTACCTTGTCACTGTCCTCTCCCTGGGACCCATGCTGAGGGAGCAGCACTGGAACGTTACCGGTCTGGGGAGACTGGGGCAGAGCACTCAGACTCTTCAGGTTCTGCCAGAAGCAACACATGGCAGGTCTGTTCACACTTTGTCAGCCAAGTTCAGTCACATGACCGCGCTCACCTTCAGCAGAGGGCGTACCCAGCGTCCTCCCCAGGAAGGGAAAGCAGATGACCAGTAAGAGGCTCACCAGGTGGGAGATTGGAGCATTTTGTTATTCACACATGACTCAAGTGAGCAAGTCCCTGAAAAGGAAACCAAGGCTTGAGCGGTTAGATCATTTGGCCACGGTCACATAGCTGATAAATTGTAGAACCGGGTCTCTAAGCCTGACCACATAGGATCTTAACCATTGCCTCCTAGTAATAAAATTTCTCAAGCATCTCAGTGCCCTTTCTCTCCAAGCTACCAACCCCCTCCACCTCCAAAAATAAATTTACATCATCCTTCAAATTACTTCCTGCAGGAGCCAAAACATGACATTTTTTCCCCACAGTGTCTTCTCCTCTGTCTCACAACAAAATATTTTTCTCGGTTTTCGTTATCTCTGCCTTTATTGCTGCCACTTCCTTTAGTGACTTTTTAGGCTGGATCTGTTTTCTCGACTAAATGTAGTGATAACATTGCCAACAAGTGTGTCTTCCTTGTCTTGTTCTACCGCATGTGACACTATTAGACATTTCTCAGTGGGACCCATTACTCATTACATCAATCAATAAATCAAGGAGTATGCGGGCTTAGCAACATGGTAGACACTGAGACACCGAGGAGAGTGGGTGCCAGTTAAGCTTTGGTGAAGAGAAAAGAGTAACTCACTCCCGAGAAAGACACGTAACTGAGACAGGGCACCTTGTGAGGGGTGCTCTGTTTGACCATTACATAAATCTATACATACACTTAGGAGAGGCCCTCGGATTTGACTCTACAGTTTTAGAAGCCAGCAGGAGAATTACATGAATGGACATTTTTGAGGAAAAGTTGGTGAAAATTAAATGTTGTTACTTACTACCAACACAAGCCTAACATCAACCAACATAAGCCCTGAAGTCAAAGGCAGTATTTGTTACCAGGTGCCATGCAGGGAGTGTAGACCTCAACAAAGCATAAGCAGAAGCAAAAGGTAAATTAAATCAAGACACCCTAACTAGAATTTTAAGTAGGAAGGGGGGGTGATTTATTGAGGAGTTACCTGTGTCTTATGGAAATACTATTTTTAAAGAATGTTTATTGTGAAGATAACCTGTTCCTAGTCACACGGTCACACTCCTGCTTGACAATGCTGACCCCTCCCCCTTTCCCCGTGCTGGTCAGTGATGACCATGAAGGGAAAGAGGCCGCCTGCCTGTGCCCTCCCTGCTCTTCTCTTGCAGCATTTCCGAGGGAGCCTCTGTCAGAGCCACCAGACCTACTGCCTGAACTACTCCGCCGCTGTCTTTTACCTCGAGAGCCTGAAGCAGAGAGAGGACTTCGGAATTTACTTAAAAGTAAAGTACCATCTTCTTTTCTTTCATAATTTTCCTGAGACTCTTTGGGGTACAATAGGTACTAGTAGTTATACCCAAAATAAGTGAGAAAGAAGAACAATAAATGATCAACAATACACTTGAACTACAAATCTGCTTTCCTCATCAACACACACCTTCCACTGCACACTGAGGAATTCTAAGTGGTGCACATCTGGAAACATTGTATCATCTCACGTCCCTCCTAAATTTTTGGCAGGGGCTTACTTACCAATGTTTTATTTGTTCATTGGCATGTTTGTGAACGAAGTCGGTACACTGTAAGGAGAAAGTTACAATAAGAAGAGGCTTTGTGACTAGAAGTTGGGCTCTTGTAGGATTTGGTCCCAGCAAGATGCTGTTGCACACAAGCTTGGAGAAGCATTTGCATTGTATTCTGTGCGAAGGGCGCCCCCTGGAGTACTTCATAGGGCACAATGTAGATGTTGCCCCTGAAATTGTACAGCATGGTGGCTATGGGCTCCAAAGCATCAGAGCAAAGAGTTTCTGCTAAGGACAGTCAGCATTTGCTAATAAGTCGACACGGAAAGAATGGTCCTTGACTTCACCAGTTCCTTTGACCCCTCTTTTGACATTTCTTTAGTATGAACTGCACCTTTCCAGTATTACGCCAGAGCCCTTTTTATGATCCAGAGAAAATAGTCCAAGCCTTTTCAGAAAACTAGCTCTCCTGGCAGTTGCAAAAGCCCCCGGCAGAGCACCACCTCAGAGGCCGGGGAGGAAGGGCTGCCCGGGTGCCAGGACTCACCTGTCGCCCGACTATGCCAGGAGGCCTGGGTGCAGCGTGGCTGAGAAAGGAGGATAGTCTTGGGGGAGAGACTCGGCTTTATTTTTTGTAGCTTCAACCATTCATTCGGTGTTTTCTTGGCTACTCAATAAGAACGGAGAGCTCATTAGCTTTCCAGATGTACGAATAATCCTGTTACAGAAGTTTTCCCCGGAAGCGGATGATTAGACTCCCAGCCTGGCCCCCAAACTGGGGAGAAGCCAGTCCCATGTCTCTCTCTTCCAAGCCAGGCCAGAGGTTACTTTAACGAGGCGCAGCCACCATTTCCCAGGAACTGTGGAAAATACCAGACCAATGTGACATAGAAAGGTGGTTTACATCTTTATATGAAATATGCACGGCATCCAAAGATAACATACAATTATAACGCATAACGCTTTACCGGCATCTTTAGTTTCTCAAACATCTCTTTTAATCCTTGGCACAAAACTTTGAAGTTGATTACATTGTCCCCAGGTGTCCCTGAGGCTCAGAGAGGTTGTATGGTTTTTGCAAGGTCATGTGGCCAATAGGTGGCAAAAATAAAGGTTTTTAGGCAAAAAAAAAAAAAAAAAATGCTCTTTCCACCAAAATTACTTATAGCTCCTCAGGGCTATTTCTCATCACCTGGCAACTGTGAGCATTATGGAACAGGTGAAGGATCAGGAAGAGGCTGTAGAGGAATTGAAAGTGAACCTGCCTTCCACAGCCACATAGTACAGAACAAAAGCATCATCACAGAGAGTTAGTAATAATTTAACTATAGCCTAGTAAATATAATGCTTATAATATAATAATTGCAATATACAGTAAATAATAATAAAGGGGGCTGGTTCTCAAGCCCTTGCTTGGACCAGCCACTGCTGGTCATCATGATCTCTTTGTCTACACCAGGGGCGGGGAACCTTTTCTCTGCCAAGGGCCATTTAGATATTTATGACATCATTTGTGGGCCATCCACAATTATCAACTAAAAATTACGTTGCTATGAAAAAGCTCCTAGATTTATTGAACTTTGAGTCCTGCCTGTGGTTGCCTCGGCAGGGCCAGAGCAAATGATACAGCCCGTGGTCCGGACGATCCCCACCCCAGTGTACACAGTAACCCTGTGGAATGTGATAGTAACCCCATTACTCAAGGGCTTAGACAAATTAGGCAACTATACGGTTGTTCAGGGCAGAGACAGGATTTGACTCAGACGTGTCTGAAGCTGACCTTCATTCCCTACTATGCACTGACATAAACAATGTCCATGGAAAACTTAAGCCTGTGTTGTGTCATGGGCTGCCTGGAATGGGGACATGCACTGGGATGAATTCAGCCTCCCTGCCATCTGGGGCTGGCTTTATGAAAGCCTGTACAGTACGTTGGTGCACATTGATGGGAGTAGAATTCTCCCTTCTCTGTCAGAAACAATGACAATGATGCAGAGAAAGAGACTGGAACTTTGTAGCAGGGCTCTTCGTGGAGTTCTGTTAACAACCGCTAAGAACTCCTTGGACTGAGTGTTCGGAATGTGCCAGCCACTGTTTGGGGCGCTTTGTATGGATTCTCAATAAAACCTCTCACCACCTGCTGAGGTAGTTATCCTCGTTACCCACATTCACAGATGAGATTTATAGAGTTTAAGTAAATTACCCAAAATTCTAAGAATGGCTGCCCCAGCACAATATTGCATTTCACCAGGACAGATTTACAAGGAGAAGGAATTTATAAGTGTCCCCATGTGTCCCTGAGACTCAGAGAGGTAATATGGTTCAACTCAACGGGCCCCTGCATTCCTTTCACTGTTACCTTAAACATATTGGATATTTATTATAAAGCAAAAGCATCCTTCATTGATCTAGGCCTATCCATAAAAAGCCTTTTATGTCCAATCTCTCTTGACAGAGATGTTCTTTTTTCCCCCCTAATGGATCTGAAAATTAAAGCCAATAGATGAAAGAAAAATTTATACCTACTTTTAGAACTATCAAATGTATTTTTCTCTCTTCTGAGGCTTCTGAAACACTAAAAGCTTCTAAAATTCCTGCCTGGATCTTCGTCTCAATTATTTACCACTGGTGCTTCTTGCCGGGTTGGTGTCTGGGGTAAATTGGGTGTTTTCACATGTACTCAGGATGCTGGCAGCCAGAGCTGTTTTCAACGGCGTGGAAATTTGGGGCAGTGGCCCTGGGCTATGTTTGAGGAAATACCTAACTGCTTCTGAGAAATCAGTTACTGGAGCTCCCAGACACCAGAGCTAGAATGCTGCTGCCAGTGAGACAGGATGGAAACCCAGCCACTGAGACCACAGGCTAAGGCCTCTCCACACCCCTTCTTTCCACCCATTACCGCCGCGGGCCTTTCCACATCTGCAGTTCCTGCTTCCGTCTCCATCTCTCCCAACATCAGGGAGAAAGAATCCCAGCCGTTGTGAGCCAGGTGAGAACATGGAGGTGACCTAGTTCCTTCCGCCAAGAGGAAGCTGACGTACAGAGAAGGGGAGGTGGTCCCTCAGGAAGCCTTGAGGCCTGGCTTCTCGAGCTCCACCCACCCCGCAGCCTCCAGCCTGTGCTCACTTTCCTGGCCTGCCTTCTGCATGTAGGGATGGAGAAGATCATGTCCAGCAGAATTCCTGTGAGGAAGAATCCGGGATGTTCTCAAAAGAAATACGTTGATGAAGTTCCTGGTGGGAGAGGGTGAAACCCCCAAGGACATGTTCAAGCTATGAAAGACAAGGGCAAATTGCTAAGCATGAGGGTAGGGGAAGAGGGTAGTTGGAGAGGGGAAGAGAGAGGAAGAGCATCTCTCTCCTTCCAAAGAAGAAAACGGCACCATCAAAATGCAGTGGGGGTGATGTCCTGGGCTGTGTATTTGACCCCTCCCCACAACCCAAAGTCTTCAGTAAATATGTTCACTCATAAAACGTTTGGATGAGTGGGGTTACAGTGGAAACCAGCATAGGACACCAACCAGGAGGCTATGTTTAGCATCAGTGGGCACATGCTGTTCAGGGAAGAGAGTGTGTGTGCCAGCAGGGGCCAGAGGAAGCCATTCTAATCGCAATCATTCCATAAATTTGTAAATATCTAGAGAGAGTTTTGGACTTGGTGGGGGGTTGAGCCAATTGCACCTAAATCTCTAAAACGCAAGGGCAGACACCTGGGCACAAAGATGTAGGAAGCTATGTTTGGGGAAGCAGAGGGAGCCTTCCACAGTGTATGCCTAAAGCTGGCCTTCAGGGTCTGAGTCACAAGACAAAGGAGGTAACCTGGGCCTGGCTGGAGCCCGACCTGCAGAGAAAGCTGAGAGCCTCGCGCCAGGGCAGGGCTCCCTCAGAGCTGAACTCAGGTGTGAGTGTGTAAGGGAGACAATAGAAGAGGAAGAACATGCATCCCCTAGTAATACCTTTTGGTGGACCTATGTGCACAGTAGCCAGAGACCAGACTCCATGAGTCGTGTGTCATCTGCACAAAAGCCAGGCTGCTCAGGTTCAAGACAGCATCACATTCAAATAAACAGCCCAGCAGATGAAACAAATCTGTGAGCCATTCTCATGATTACTTGCGTTTGTCAAATGTCATTTATACAGTGGTTCTCAACCTTCTGGCCCTTTAAATACAGTTCCTCATGTTGTGACCCAACCATAAAATTATTTTCGTTGCTACTTCATAACTGTAATGTTGCTACTGTTATGAATCGTAATGTAAATATCTGATATGCAGGATGGCCTTAGGCGACCCCTGTGAAAGGGTCGTTCGACCGCCAAAGGGGTCACGACCCACAGGTTGAGAACCGCTGCATTTATAGAAATCGAATGTGTAGACCACAGCAGTACTTACTAGAGTTCCTTTCCCTCCTTCCCGGTGCTTTGCACACATTGCAGCTGCCTCTGAGTCAGACTCTCTCGCTACTGAAAATTGTTTGTGTCTTTATCCCTTCCCTCTCCCTCTCTCCTCTGCAGCATGTAGCTCAATTTAGCCTCTTCAACTTCTATTCATTTTCTCATATTACCCTCATTCCCTCCAAGAAAGGAGAGTCAGGGAACTGATCCAACAAGCAAACATCCTTCCTTTTCCCTCCATCTGTTGATTCTCAGTTCTCCTAATTGTGCCTCACAATGAGGCATAGAGCTGGAAAAAACAGAAATCCCCTGCGAGGGCCAGAGAGGAGAAGCCAGTGGGACAGCCAAACTCTTGGGTGAGAAGGGTAAATGAGACTGGAACACGTATAGCTAATACCTCTTATCCCTGCCACAGAGGGAACATGTGTTCTCCAGGGAACT
>NW_005873353.1:0-8675 GCF_000147115.1 Myotis lucifugus
ACAGAGAGGAAGGGAGAGGGATAGAGAGTTCAACCCCCACCGTGGATATGCCCACAACCAAGGTACATGCCCTTGACCGGAATCGAACCTGGGACCTTTCAGTCCGCAGGCCGATGCTCTATCCACTGAGCCAAACTGGTTAGGGCTCGATGTGTTTCTTTCACACCGATGTTTCTATCTCTCTTCTACTCTCCCTAAGAATCAATGAAAAAATATCCCTTGGGCGAAGATTAACCAAAAAAAAAAGAAAAAAGAAAAGAAAATTACTTCATAGCCGGCCACTGTGGTTCAGTGGTTACAGCGTTCACCCAAACATCAAAGGGTCCCGGGTTCAATTCCTGGTCAAGGGCAAATACCTGGCTTGTAGGTTCAACCCCTACCCAGGTTACAGTGAGTTCCAGGGGCAAACAATCTTTGTATCCTTCTCACATGTATCTCTCTCTCTCTCTTTTCCACCCCTCTCCCTTCCACTCTCTTAAAAAAAAAAAAAAATCAATGAAAAAAATATCCTCAGATGAAGATTAACAACAACAAAAAAACTTTATAGGTAAACATTGGTATGGATGTAAAGGGGCCACATGCTAACCTAACAAGCTCAGGGAAGGCCTGTGTGCAGGCCTTGCAAACTCAGAGACCTAAAGTACCAAAAAAGGGGGGTCTGAAACGAAAACTTTTTTTAAAAATATATTTTATTGATTTTTTTACATAGAGAAAGGGAGAGGGATAGAGAGTTAGAAACATCGATCAGCTGCCTCCTGCACACCCCATACTGGGGATGTGCCCGCAACCAAGGTACATGCCCTTGACCGGAATTGAACCTGGGACCTTTCAGTCCGCAGGCCGACGCTCTATCTACTGAGACAAACCGGTTAGAGCTGAAATGGAAACTTTAACTAAAAGTAGTTTATGGCAGGTTTCGTATTCATGTCCTAGGCTAGTATCTTCCCTGACAAAAGTTAACTTTTTTTTTTTAATATATTTTATTGATTTTTTACAGAGAAGAAGGGAGAGGGATAGAGAGCTAGAAACATCAATGAGAGAGAAACATCGATCAGCTGCCTCTTGCACACCCCCCAGTGGGGATGCGCCCGCAACCAAGGTACATGCCCTTGACCGGAATCGAATCCGGGACCCTTGAGTCCGCAGGCTGACCCTCTATCCACTGAGCCAAACCGGTTTGGCAAAAGTTAACTTTTTTTTTAAAAGATTTTTTTATTGATTTTTACAGAGAGAAGAAGTGAGAAGGAGAGATAGATAGAGGCATCCATGAGAGGGGAAACATCTATAGGCTCCCTCATGCATGTCCCCTAATGAGGATCGAGCCAGCAACAAGGATGTGCCCTGACCTGGAATCTAACTAGCAACTTCTTGGTGCACGGGTCCAAGCTCAACCACTGAGCGACACAGACTGGGCCAAAAGTCAATTTTTACCTTAACTGAGCCTGTCAATTGTCTTTTGCATCTATGAAAACATACCTTGGGCCCGGCCAGCATGGCTCAGTGGTTGAGCATCGATCTCTGAACCAGGAAGTCAGGGTTGCGGGCTGGAATCCCAGTGTGGGGCGTGCAGGAGGCAGCCAATCAATGATTCTCATCATCGACGTTTCTATCTCTCTTTCCCTCTTCCTTCCTCTCTCTAATGAATAAAAATATATTTTTAAAAAACACACAAAAAAACAAAAACCCATACCTTGGGAATATCAGGGTAACTTCCCTTTATCAGGATCTCTCAGGGCACAATGAATGTACCAGGGCAGAGACTACAAATACTCTCATTATTTTTATCGTGTTAATTGTTGACTGTTAACTATCCTGTATCCACCTATATAAAAGATTTATCATTGCCCTAGCTGATTTGGCTCAGTGGATAGAGGGTTGGTGTGTGGACTGAAAGGTCCCAGTTCAATTCCGGTCAAGGGCATATGCCGGGGGTTGCGGGCTCGATCCCCTGTAGGGAGTGCATGAGGCAGCTAGCTGATTGATGATTCTCTCTCATCATTGATGTTTCTCTCTCTCCCTCTCCCTTCTTCTCTGAAATTAATATATTTAAAAAATATTTATTGCCCTAACTGGTCTGGCTCCGTGCATAGACTGTCGGCCTGCGGACTCAAGGGTCCCAGGTTCGATTCCGGTCAAGGGCATGTACCTTGGTTTCGGGCACATCCCCAGTACAGGGTGTGCAGGAGGCAGCTGATCGATGTTTCTCTCTCATCAATGTTTTAACTCTCTATTCCTCTCTGTAAAAAATCAATAAAATATATTTAAAAAAGAGAAAAGATTTATCATTTTATTTTTTTTATCCAATCCCAGAGGTTTCCCTGCTTTGCTTTCTCCCTCCTCCCTAATCTATCAGCAATAAATTTCCTATAACCAACCCTCTTAAGTGGCCTCTTTTCATTGTAATGTATCAATTAAGATGCAAAACTACCATTCTCTGGTGCATTACCTCAATGCCTTAAGATTTTGCTTCCTGCCAATTGGCGACAGTTTGGCTCATATAAACTCACAAAAATTCTTCACAGCTTTGAATATTTCTTAAGTTGACAGTGGTAAACAATATCTAAACCTGCTGGAAAAATGGCCACACTAACTTCCTGAATACAGTGTTGCCAAAAACACTGAATTTGTTTAAAAACAACAACAACAACAACAACCACACAAACCCCCAAAACATCTGCAAAGCATAATCGAGCACCTGCAAACGACGTGATATGTAATAAAGAATTAACATGTAGCCCTGACCGGTTTGGCTCAGTGGACAGAGCGTCAGCCTGCGGACTGAAGGGTCCCAGGTTGGATTCGGGTCAAGGGCATGTACCTTGGTTGCGAGCACATCCCCAGTAGGAGGTGTGCAGGAGGCAGCTGATCGATGTTCTCTCTCATCTGATGTTTCTAACTCTCTATTTCTCTCTCTTCCTCTCTGTAAAAAATCAATAAAATATATTTAAAAAATAAAGAATTAACATGTAAAATATAGAAGGTATTCAAAAGACACATTAGCCAAAAAAATCCGGATTAAAAAACGAGCTAAGGATGTAGAGACAATATTCCAAAAATTATGCCCAAATGACCAACAGGAATATAAAAAATGCTTTTCCTCGCTAATCAAGGTGGAATCCATTAGGCTCCCTGCCACACTACCAACCAGAAATCCTTCCCTATGAGTTCAGTGCAGCAGGTATTAGGGCTGCACGGAGAGAAGCCGGCAGTGCAAGCCAAGGACAGCAACTACCCAGAAAACCGGAAAATCACCCAGTGCCCACGGTCCACCTGTGAGGACAGAGCCCACCTGGGAAAAGGGGCCTGGGGAAATGCAAGGTTAAGTCCAGGTCACTGGTGAGAGTGAGGGTCTTACCCAGCGAGGATAGAAGTTCAAAGTTGTCCAGCATCACATTCAGGTACAGCTGTCTCTGACCCTCATCAAGGAGGCTCCATTCCTTCTTGGAGAAGTACAGGGCAATGTCCTCCAAGGTCACGCCAACCTGTCAGAATCGAGACAACTGAAACTGTGGTAGGCATTTATACAGACATAACGCAGGGCAAAGACAATGGGCCAACCAGCAGAGAAATGGGCAGGACCCCGAAACGGGTGTCTCGTCACTCCCGCTGCCCTGAAGCTGGCAAGGGGTGAACCTATGGAGAATGTACCTTTACATCTTGCCCTGTAGGAGTTAGGACACCTATAACGAATATAAAGAATTATTTTATTCATTTTGGGAAGTCACAGACGGGGGCCTTTATACGTTGGAACCTACTCTCTGGGAAAAGGATGCAGGAATGTTTTCTCTAAAGGTTGCTGTGAAGCATCCATCTTATATAAAAACTGCTGTTTGAAATTTTAACCCTGCTATTTTGGTGTCTATAAATGCTTGCTGGCTTAAATAATAAGGAAAACAAGACAACTCCCATTCTAGAGAGGCCATAAACCATCCGCAGACGAAGTTATCAGTGCTGGCGCCAGGCCAAGCCTTCGGTTGAGGTCTCAAAGCCCCAGCACATAGGGCTCTTCAAGGACTTGCAAAGGGGACCAGAAAAACCCCATAGGTGGGAGACAAAAAAGGTAAAAAGAGCCCTGGCTGGTTTGGCTCAGTGGATAGAGCATCAGCCTGCAGACTGAAGAGTCCCAGGTTCAATTCTGGTCAAGGGCACATGCCCAGGTTGTGGGCTTGATCCCCAGTAGGAGACATGCAGGAGGCAGCCAATCAATGATTCTCTCTCATCATTGATGTTTCTATCTCTCTTTCCCTCTCCCTTCCTCTCTGATATCAATAAAGATATCTTTTTTTTAAAAAAAGGTAAAAAGATATAAATAGGGAAAGTTCCTCCAGAATTTGAAATACAGTTTTCTCTCGGCCTGCACGTAATAATAATAATAATAATAATAATAATAATAATGTGTAACTCGGTCTCTCTAAGCGTTGCTTGGTTCTTCTCCGGTCTTCTGTAACAGCTGCAGTAGTCTGACTTTTACTGGGTGTTCTAGTTACTGTCTTTCAGGATCTATACCTACAATATGAAATATTTGTATAACGTCGCCCTCCCTTATAGTGATGGACATACGAAGCTGCTGGCTAGCTGGTTTCTCTCCCATGGGGTAACTGTTTACTCCTGTAACCCTGCCAACAGCACCAGGGGGCCTTGCTCCTTAGGACCAGTGACTGTCTTGAGGCCTCAGAAACATCACAGGGTCAAGGCCATGGCACCAGACTGTTAAGGACCATCTCCACCTGGGGGCCCTGCTGCATATACTGCTTTAACCGTATTGGTAATGCTCCTGTTGTATCACAAATCGGGGAGCTGGACAAGACGCCTTAATCGGACACTTAGTTAGGAGTCATCTTTATTGTGTGCAGGTTCAGAGCAGATTACCTCTGTCAAATTCTGATCAAACCCTAACTGGTTTGGCTCAGTGGATAGAGCGTCGGCCTGCGGACTGAAAGGTCCCGGGTTTGATTCCAGTCAAGGGCATGTACCTTGGTTGTGGGTGCATCCCCAGTGGGGGGTGTGCAGGAGGCAGCTGATCGATGTTTCTCTCTCATGGATGTTTCTAACTCTCTATCCCTCCCCCTTCCTCTCTGTAAAAAATCAATAAAACGTATTTTTTTAAAAAAAAATTCTGATCACCGGTTTGGCTCGGTGGATGGAGCGTTGGCCTGCGGACTGAAGGGTCCCGGGTTCCATTCCGGTCAGGGGCATGTACCTGGGTTGCGGGCACATCCCCAGTGGGGGATGTGCAGGAGGCAGCTGATCCATGTTTCTGGCTCTCTATCTCTCTCCCTTCCTCTCTGTAAAAAAGCAATAAAATATATTTTAAAAAAAAATTCTGATCAAACACAGGAGGGAGTATTTCCTTTTTATATCCTTCTAGTTCTTTGTGTACGTTATTTTTGTAGACAGCGTGTAACCTTGAGTATCATATCATATCTATACAGGCACCTGGCATCAATATCAGCGTATCATTTAGATGGCTAGCTTGCAAGGTCAGACAATTAAGTTTATCTTTTCTATTATTGAAGCTAAAAAAAAAACAAAGTTATATTTTATAGAATAAGAGACTATCTAAAAATAACAGGTTCAAACAGCAGTTTTCCAAAGGAGGGATTACTACGCTTCACTCCCTTAATGTAGAAGTGACCCCGCTGGTTTGTGGCATGGGAAAAGCCCTGAAGGCCACCTCCAGGGCTACACAGGGGATAAATCAAGAACCGAGTCAGGCCAGGGAGGCAGTTCTAGAGAACTGGGCACAGCAATAGGTTATTTGCTGTTGCGGCATAACCATGGTTGTGAGGAATTTAAAGGAATAATTCACATTGATAGAAAACAACAATAAATTCAGGAAACCATCTCCAAGGTAAAATATCGAGAAGGGTGTTTTGGCTTTAACTTCCTGGCTACCCAGTCTGTCTGGGTCAATGGGAATTCTTTTTAATTTTTCTCCTGTTTTATTGCTTTGTAGTCTAATTGCTTGCTGCTGTATTCAGTATCTTCTTCTTTTTAAATCCCACATTCCCTGTGTTCCATCCCCATGAATTGCTTTTTTTCAAAAAATATATTTTATTGATTTTAAAGAGAAGAAGGGAGAGGGATAGAGAGTTAGAAACATCCATGAGAGAGAAACATCGATCAGCTGCCTCCTGCACACCCCCTACTGGGGATGTGCCCGCAACCAAGGTACATGCCCTTGATCGGAATCGAACCTGGGACCCTTCAGTCTGCAGGCCGACGCTCTATCCACTGGGCCAAACAGGTCAGAGCCCCACGAATTGCTTTTAAGGCAGAAACAAACGCAGTCCTGCAGGGTGTGATTTTTTTCATCTATAACTATTGTCGCCCTGACCGGTTTGGCTCAGTGGATCTCAGAGTGTCGGCCTGCGGACTGAAGGGTCCGGGGTTCGATTCCGGTCAAGGGCATGTACCTTGGTTGCAGGCACAGCCCCAGTAGGGGATATGCAGGAGGCAGGTGATTGATGTTTCTAACTCTATTCCTCTCCATTCTTCTCTGTAAAAAATCAATAAAAAATATTTTTAAAAAATAAAATAAAACTATTGTCATAGATATGAGGTGACAGAAATAGCAGCGGGGAAATGAAGGGGGCAGAAATAGACTATTGAGGACTAGCTATCAGTTATAAGAAACATTAATAAGAAATATTAAGCATGCTCTATTAACTGTGATTATTTTGTTTCATTAAACAAAGCACAGTCTGCCCTGGCTGGGAGTTGTACCAGGGCCCTGGGAGCTCACCAGGAAATGCAGCCCAAACTCCTTAGCAAGGAGCTGCCTATCAGGGAAAGATAAACCACTTTGTTGTAGGAATGAAGCAATGACGTTCTGATGGCCCCTTTCTTTTGCAAAGACCCAGTCCACGCTGCCTGTAATCTGTAACCATTATACTCATTCTGATTTCCCTTGGCCTCCTTCCCCACGAAATCCCTGTCCTTGTACCCCACGTGAGCAGCTGGCTTATGGGGGGAGGCAGAGCAGATTTGGGGGGTATGACCTGCTGCCCTCCCATACTGTCGGCATGACTGGAATAAACACTCATCTATGATTCAACCCTGTCTCTGCTGAATTGGCTCAAGCAGTGACAGGCAGCCCGGACCCATTGGCTGTCCAGTTTCAAAACCAGAACAGTCATTCTGAGACCCCGCAGTCCTACTCCTTACACATCTTCCCCTGCTCAACCTCCCCCAGGGCTCTAATGCTAATGCTGCTGCTCTCTCATCACAGTCCCATTAATCACTGTTACTGCCCTCAGCTACAGCAACTGAGTGGGCGGGAAGGGAAGGAGGAGGGGAGGATGTGGAGAGACAGTATATAAGTGCCATTTACGGTCTGGGCGATGCCTGCAGGGCCCCAGCCTTCCTGCCAAGCAACACCACTGCAGTCTCCTAGATCCTGCCTCCAAGACAAACCCAAACCTGGGTTTATGCTTCACCTGTAAGTCCCCACACCAGGTCCCTGGAACTATCAGCTCACACTTCCTCCAGATGTGCTCACCACTGGGTAATGTTTATCCCCTTCCTATCTTATTGATTTTTTTTTTTTTTTTTTTTTTTTTTACAGAGAGGAAGGGAGAAGAATAGAGAGTTGGAAACATCGATGAGCTGCCTCCTGCACACCCTCCACTGGGGATGTGCTCGCAACCAAGGTACATGCCCTTGACGGGAATCGAACCTGGGACCTTTCAGTCCGCAGACCGACGCTCTATCCACTGAGCCAAACCGGTTAGAGCCCCTTCCCATGTTCAGACCCCAGGTTCACTCCCTCAGCTCTGCCCCCTTCCTGCTCCAATGCCACTGGATCTCACTGGACTCACCCATGAACTTGGCATATGGCGTGCAGAGAGCTTGTAGTCCAGCCGGATCCAGGACCACCCCAGGCCCCTGATGGACCCACAGCCGGGAAAGCCCCGAATGAGCCTGTGACGTCCTCCCTGCAGCCTCTGATCTTTCCGTCAATACTCACAGCCACATCCTCAGGGACCTTCAGATGCAAGTCACCCCCGTCCTCTCTGCCCTGCACTTGCTGTGTCCTCAGAAGCCACAACACTCCTCTCTCCCCTCCACCTTCCTCACGGTCCTCCACTCGGGACTGAGCTGCAGGACGGGACAGGCACCCTCCCCAGGCTGTGGTGTCTGTGTGAGGAGGCGGTGAGGACCCGGGGGACATAAACTCACCGCAGCCCCGCGCCTCCACACGGGCGCCGCCATTGCCCTCTGTGGGCTGAGCGGGGAGGGAGCGGCGGGAGTAGAAGCCGCTGCGGGAATGGCGGTCCCTGTCCCGGCCCAGACGCGTGTGGGGTGGCGACTCTGACTTTCAATCCCATGTGCGAGCTGTGAGCAGGATTGGAGGCTCCGACCACGGGCTGTGAGGCGGCAAGGACCGCTCCCCAGCCTCCTCCACGGGACTCTGAGACCAGGAACTCCTGACCCCCTGAGACAAAACAAAATCCCGCCTGGAGGACTACAGCTCCGCCCACAAACAGGAGAACGGAAACGCCTTCTCTGAGCTCCCATTGGCTCAGCCTGGTGGCATTCCATGCAAGGCCTTCTGGGTAGAGCAGGAGACATATGTAATGCCCTTTGTAATACTTTAAGCAATAAAAAAACAAAAGATAATATCGAACCAAATGCCCCCGAAGTGTCTTCCTGTGCATGGGATTTGGTCAATG
>NW_005873353.1:8775-25405 GCF_000147115.1 Myotis lucifugus
TTCCTCTCTGAATCAATAATAATAATAATAAAAAATACCAGAGTTTTCCCACCCCCGTCCAAGGGTAAAGACCCAGATTGTCTAAGCCTAAGGCAGTGGTTCTCAACCTTCCGAATGCCGCGACCCTTTAATACAGTTCCTCATGTTGTGGTGACCCCCAACCATAAAATTATTTGCGTTGCTACTTCATCACTGTAATTTTGCTACCGTTATGAATCGTCATGTAAATATCTGATATGCAGGATGTATTTTCATTGTTACAAATTGAACATAATGAAAACATAGTGATTAATCACAAAAACAATATGTAATTATATATGTGTTTTCCGAGAGTCTTAGGCGACCCCTGTGAAAGGGTAGTTGGACCCCCAAAGGGGTCGAGACCCACAGGTTGAGAACCGCTGCTCTAAGGCAAGTTGTCATCCTTTCCTGATGAAGGGACTGGAGTCCCTGGATGAAAACACATTATCTATGACTACAAAACAGCCAGTCATAATAACGAGATATGCCTGCATTACAGTGCATTACAGTCTGGAAAATGTTATCACATAAATGACCTGCTTCCACCATCATATATGTATGTGGCCAATATAAAACAGGAATAGAGGACAAGCCTTGGAAATAAAAAGGAACTCAGATGCATCATATAAACTTTAATTGGAAGTCTATTGTTTACTTAGAGGGATTTGAACATCAATTAAGATGATGCTTAAAGACTTGGAATTCAGTGCTGATCTGTTTTTCCCTTTCAGGGATTTCAACTCCGGTGTGCAAGTGCTCACGATTTACCGTGTAGAAAGGATTTCTCATCGCCATTAAACTCAGTGGGGTTCTTTAATTTCATATCTTCTCTTCTGGTTAATTAAACTTAACCTTGATTTCAAAGATTTCCTACGTAAGTCCAAAATTACAGCCACATTTGTTTTTTACTTTCTTTTAAAATTTTTCATTTAAAAAAAGTTTTTTTTTTTCATTTTTTAGGCCATATTTGTTTCACTCAGATGAACAGTATTCCTAAGTGCATTGCTTTCACTGCATTGTTGAATGTTCTTCAGAACTCATAGGTTCTGAGGGTACTCTTGCACATGACTCAACTTTCCTGATTCTTAGGAATAAAGAAAATAACAAATTCCTTCATGAAAATGCCTTTATTGTCAACCATCCCATACCATTAAGATGTAAGGTCAAAAAGTATCAGATCCAAGAAGAAACAAGAAGTATATTTATTTTTAAAAATATATTTTATTGATTTTTTACAGAGAGGAAGGGAGAGGGATAGAGAGTTAGAAACATCGATGAGAGAGAAACATCGACCAGCTGCCTCCTGCACACTCCCCACTGGGGATGTGCCCGCAACCAAGGTACATGCCCTTGACTGGAATCGAACCTGGGACCCTTCAGTCTGCAGGCCGACGCTTTATCCGCTGAGCCAAGCCAGTTAGGGCCAGTATATTTATTTTTAAAAAATATTTTTAAAAATTGATTTCAGAGAGGAAGGCAGAGGGAAAGAAAGAAACAACGATGAGAGAAAAATTATCAATTGGCTGCCTCCTGCATGCCCCACACTGGGGATTGAGTCCGAAACTCAGGCATGTGCATTGACCGGGAATCAAACCATGACCTCCTGGTTCATAGGTCGACACTCAATCACTGAGCCATGCCAGCTGGGCAACAAGGAGTATATTTAAAACAAAAACACCCACAAAAAATTCTCATCTCAGGAAATCCACATGTGGAGGAGCGGTTTACCTAGCCTTGGAAACACTCAAAGCTGTGACCCTTCTCTCTCTTTTAAATTAAAAAATTATTATTTTTCATTGCCCGGACGTGTGGCGTAGTGGTTGAGAGTCAACCCATGAACCAGGAGGTCAAGGTTTGATTCCCAGTCAAGGCACATGCCTCAGTTGTGGGCTCAATTCCTAGTAGGAGGGCGTGCAGGGGGTAGCCGATTGATGATTCTCTCTCATCATTGATGTTTCTATCTCTCTCTCTCTCTCCCTCTCCCTTCCTCTATCTGAAATAAAAGAAAACATATAAAAATGTTTTAAAAATATTTTAAATTGATTTTTATAGAGAGAGATGAAAGGAGAGGGACAGAGAGAGAGAGAGAGAGAGAGAGAGAAAGAGACATTGATATGAGAGTGAAACATCAATTGGGTGCCTCCTGTACACCCCCAAATGAGGATCAAGCCCACAATTCAGGCATATGCCCTGACCCAGAATTGAACTGGCAACTTTTGGTACAAGGGACAATGTCCAACCAAGTAGCCAGGGCAGACACCATCCCTTAATGACTAGAATATGACTCCTATGGCCACTCTCTTGCTGGTTCTCACTCACTCACCTGGACTGCTTCTAGCACTTGGAGTGCGGGTGAATTTCCCGCCAAAATATAAGATGGCTCTGTCTTTTGGTTTTGTTCCATCCACCAAAAGGGTGGATTACAAACAAATATTTGGTAATACGCAGTTACAATCGGCCCGAGTTTACACGTTTCCCGCACTCCACCGCAAATCTATATGAACCGAGTTAAAGACGGCTCCCGCGGAGTACGCGCAATTCACGCGAGCCGACTTAACTCGTTTCCCGCACTCCAAGTGCTAGTATAGATTTCATTCTTTATTATCCATGGTTGTTCTCCATGTCGCAACTTGGACAGCGCATCTAGTCTGGTAGTGTGATACCCTGTTCATAGAAGACCTAGATATGGAGACTTGTAGGATGTGAAGATGGGAAACATGACACTTTAGACACAAAAGAATTTCTCGTATGCAAAGTAAAGCTTCTCTTTCAGGATAGAGGACATTATACCCTTTTGTTAGGGGCCAGTGCGGGGGCTGAAAGTCTCGACCTTCAGATGACCACAGTGACTGCAAAACTTTCAGCAAATGTTAGAGCAAAGGCCAGTGACCCGGCACCTCTAAATGACACAGGGAGCTCTCCTTACCCAGTGAAAAAAGATTGACAGGGTTCTCCAACGTCATGTTCCAATACAGGTCTTTGTGAGCAGGGTTCAGGAGCTGGGACTCCTCCCAACTTAACTCCACAGCCACATCCTCCAATGGAAGCAATTCCAGTAACAACACAGTCCTGTTTAACATGATATCAACTTCTTTTATTAATATAAAAGATACATGAGGGATGTTGTTCTAATTCTCACCACATAGCCTGCATCTATATACTCTTCTTAAATATATTTTAGAAGCAACATCCCATATATATAGTTTAGCACCTATTTCCAATTACTTTATATATAAAAATAACATCTGGACAAATACAATACTCCTACATAAACATGAAACACCACATCTAGAATTTATAAGCCATTTCCCCCTCTCCCCCCACCGCAGTGGCAGAGTAGGTTTTTGTTTCTTTTTATTTCTAGAAGTGCTCCAAAATACATGTTCCCCAAATTGCCACAAGGCAAGGAATATGGGTTTGTAGGTCATATTAGTTGAGCGAACAAATTCCATATCTTTTCTCACACAAAATAATAAAACTTTTTTTTAAAAGTACACTTTTAAAGACGTTCATTGGATTTACCATCAAACATTAAACACATAACACAACAAAATAAGTGTATATTTTTCTTTAATCTAAAGAAAATTTATTGTTTTTTCCTTGAAATCAAATGTCCATTGCATTCTATCATATATATATCTACACTAATAAAAGACAAACATGCAAATTGACCGCACCTTTGCTATGCCTTAAACCACGCCCACCAGCCAATCAGAGCGACTATATGCAAAGTAACCCAACCAAGATGGCGGCCAGCAGCCACGGAGCTGGAGCAAGCAGGAGGCTTGGTTGCCCCAATGATGGAGGAAGCCAAGCTTCCCGCCTGCCGCTGTGGCTCTGAGCTCCACTCAAAGCAACAAAGTTTCAATTATAGAAGGTAAATAAACCCCAGATACCTGCTTTCAGCCAGCTGTGGCCATGGAGCTGGAGTGAGCAGGAGTGGGTTGCCCCTGGCAATGGAGGAAGCCAAGCTTCCCTCCCGCCCGTCCTGGCCGGCTCTGAGCTTCTCTCAAGGCTACAAAGTTTCAATTATAGAAGGTAAATAAATCCCAGAATAAAAAAGAAAAAAGAAAAAAAGGAGAGGCTGGGAGCTTCCATCGCCAGGGGGGGGCTTGGTCAGCCTGAAAACAGCCCCAACTCTGCTGCTAAAAATGTATTTAATAAGAGACAAAACCGTTCTATAAGATATGTAATCTGACCTGGCCGGTTTAGCTCAGTGGATAGAGCATCGGCCTGCGGACTCAACGGTCCCAGGTTCGATTCCGGTCAAGGGCATGTACCTTGGTTGCGGGCACATCCCCAGTGGGGGGTGTGCAAGAGGCAGCTTATCGATGTTTCTCTCTCATCGATGTTTCTAACTGTCTATCCCTCTCCCTTCCTCTCTGTAAAAAAATCAATAAAATATATTTTTAAAAAATAAATAAAATAAAATGACCTACTTTTGATTTTCCTTATATATAGACTAGAGGCCCAGTGCACAAAATTCATGCATGGGTAGGGTCCCCAGGCCTGGCTGGCAATCAGGGCCGATCTGTGAGGTGACCAGCGGGGGCTATCGGGAGGCCCCCACTGGTATCTGCCTTGGCTGGTGGCCTGGCGTCACCCGCTTGCCAGCCCTGGGCCCCGCCCCCCTCACCACTGCTGCTGGTCAGGGCCTGCGGGTTGGGGGCAGCTCTTGCACTGAGCGTCTGCCCCCTGGTGGTCAGTGTACGTCATAGCGACCGTTCATTCCACCGTTCATTCAATTTGCATATTAGGGTTTTATTATATAGGATTATATCCTAAAAAGTGTACTTGTCTCTTTCCGTAACTAGATACTGGAGTAGGATCTCAGTGGAGGCCCAGTGTGCTGTGCACTGTGGTGAGAGTTTGTGTTCAGGACTATGTTCCCACCCCAAAATCCATAGTACAGACACAGGAGATTGGAAAGTAAGCCATGGGTCCAGAACACTATCAGGGCTGCAGGGAAAACAGGGTGACTACCATTGTCTCATAGAGCCAGTAGGGATAGAGAGGACAGAATCACCTGAGCAGTGCGTCCCTGAATGAAGAGAGGTGAGCACTCACCAATGAGACCAGGATCCTGTAGGTCTTCAGCATCACTTCCGTAAATTTGGTCCCAGAATTCACATCCCGTTGTCCTCTCTCCTAAAGAGTGAATGTCCATGCCACCTACAAACAGCACTTGCAAAGTCTGAGGCATGAAATTCATCACAGTGGATGGGATCACAGCCGGACACCCCAAATGTGGGTGAAGGGGCAGAGACCCAGCCCAATGACTGAGGTCTCCTGAGGGTTAAACTCCAATCTGGGATCAAAGGGAAAGCAGTCAAATCGTCGCTAAGTCTCAGAGAAGGTTCCAGTGGAGAAACTGCTAAAGGTGACAAATAATGGTGTTGCCCGGAACACAGGGAGGGAAGCCAAGGGAAGTGCTCTGAGATATAAAGGGAACGGGAGGAAATGCATAACTGCATAATTGCCCCAATGGAAACAGGAGCTGCAGCTGAGCCACCCTGGTCCTCATACTGTACCTGCTCCAGTGAGGGCTGCTCATCAGGGGTAGAGACTGTGTCTGATGCTGGAGAAAATAATGGTTAAAATCCAGCCCCTTGAATCTGACACTTGTCTGTGGTGTAAACTTGGGGAACCTACTTCATTTCTCTAATACTGAATTTTTTTCAGCAAAATTAGTTTCCACTTCTCAGGTTGTTTTGAGAATTAAAAGAGAAAATGCTCGAAAAGCTCACACTGGAATCCTGGCAAAAAAAAAAGTACTCCGTGTTACTTTTATTGATCTTCAAAGGCCAAAGCAAGCTCCATCATCAGCTTCACGTCACATTCAGTCAACCGAGATTCAGGGAGCTCTAGGAGTCATCTGGAGATTCCCAGGTTTGGACCCCGTACTGACACCTCAGGGCCTGTAGCACCTGCTTCCTTGCTGGTGGGACATCAGATTCTTTTTTTTTTTTATATATATTTTTATTGATTTCAGAAAGGAAGGGAGAGGGATAGAAAGATAGAAACATCAATGATGAGAGAGAATCATTGATCGGCTGCCTCCTGCTTGCCCCCTACTGGGGATTGAGCCCGCAACTGTGGCATGTGCCCATGACTGGAATTGAACCCTTCAGTCCACAGGCTGATGCTCTATCCACTGAGCCAAACCAGCTAGGGCGGGACATCAGATTCTTAAAAGCCACTTTTCTTTCTATAACATACAAAGGTGCTTGTGGGCATTGTGGGAGTGAGGGGTGCCTGGCCTGGGAATGTCTGTGCAGGCAGAGGGATGAGTTGCTCAAGTCAACACAGGCTGCAAAAATAAACCTTAGCTCTTCACCTCCAAGAGCTCAGGGGTGGAAACACACCTTATGCTTGTTTCACCCAGGAGAAACCAGAAACCCAGACCAGAGAGAGGCGTCGTTTCTCTGGGAGTCCAGGGGTATTTGAGAATCTGAAGTTCAAATCCAGGATGCCTGATCCAGGGCACGGGGAGTTTGATCACTGCCCTCCTATTTCCCTCTGCACTGGCTTTGGGGCTCCAAAGCATCTGGCCTCCTGAGACACATGTTCCAACCCAGGAACACCCATGAGCGGAAACTAGGCAAATAGGGGAACACTACAAAGCAAGGGCTTGTGGCCTTATCAGATGACTGGTCTTCTGAAAGTGATGGAGAATGTCAGTAGTGCGGGTTAGAAGTAGTGTTCATTGCATGGTGTACAGCATTAAAAAATTAAGGTATATTAATCCAATACAGGAAAGAAACATTTATTTTATAAAGCAAAAAATGGCACAAAATGAGTGAAATTCCAACATCCATCTTTGTTGTCCCGCTTCCCTTCTGTTAAAGAAAATTGCCAAAACTCATACCAGATCAGGCAGGACGATTAACCAGACATTTTCCTACGGATACAGGGGTAGCAAATACACATCTAAGAAAAGGCTGGTCCTAGTCTCCAACAAATCAGAGAACAGAGTTAGCTTCCCTGCGCCAATGAGGATGGTGACTGATGCCATCTGAGGACACCGTATAGGTCAGTGGTTCTCAACCTTCCTAATGCTGCGACCCTTTAATACGCCGGGTACTCGTATGTGGGCGGATCCACCTGGAGACGAATAAATGAGCAGTGTCTCGGTTCCTAAGACCATCGGAAAGTATTTTCTGATGGTCTTAGGCGACCCCTGTGAAAGGGTCGCTCGACCGCCAAAGGGGTCTCGACCCACAGGTTGAGAACCGCTGGTATAGGTGGTACAGGTGACATTGCTTCAGCAACAGACACATTCGGGGACATAGATCTGGCAGGACACCTGTGTAAATTAGAAAGTGCAACATACACACACATGATTTTCAGATAAGTTTATAGGGAATCTCCCTACTTTTGACATTCGAATGTATGAGATTCAAGTCAGACAAATAGAGTTTCCTATAGTATTGTTAAGACTGACCTTGAAAATTGTACATTTCCTATGCATAGACAACCTTCTTCCCATGTGAAGCCTTATGTGCAGAATAAGGCTAGAATTTTGGGTACAAAATTTGCCACATGAACGACACTCCTAAGTCCTTTCTCTAGTGTGAACTCTCTGGTGGCTACGAAGGCTTAGGATACCGGTAAAAGTTTTTCCACATTCAGTGCACTCATAAGGGCCTTGTCTGGTGTGAATTCTCTGATGATAAAGAAGGGATTGGTTCTTGGTAAAAGATTTCCCACATTCACTGCACTCATAAGGCCTTTCTCCAGTGTGAAGTCTCTGGTGATAGCGGAGGCCACTGCTACTGATAAAAGATTTCCCACATTCACTGCACTCATAAGGCCTTTCTCTAGTGTGAACTCTCTGGTGACTACGAAGGGAATAGAGCATGGAAAACGATTCTCCACATTCACTGCACTCGTAAGGCTTTTCTCCTGTATGAAATCTCCGATGATTACGAAGGCTATAAATTGTGGTAAAGGATTTGCCACATTCGCTGCACTCATAAGGTCTTTCTCCGGTGTGAACACTGCGATGGCGACGAAGATAATGGATCATGGTAAAAGATTTTCCACATTCGCTGCACTCGTAAGGCCTTTCTCCCGTGTGAATTATCTGATGACGACGAAGGCATCTAATCATGGTAAAAGTTTTCCCACATTCGCTGCACTCATAAGGCCTCTCTCCTGTGTGAAATCTCTGATGATAACGGAGGCTGCTACTACAGGTAAAAGATTTCCCACATTCACTGCACTCATAAGGCCTTTCTCCTCTGTGAAGTCTCTGATGATAACAAAGGCTAGTGCTACTGGTAAAAGATCTCCCACATTCACTGCACTTATACGGCTTTTCTCCGGTGTGAAATCTCTGATGATGACGAATACCAGTGCTGGTGGTAAAAGATTTCCCACATTCATGGCACTTATAAGGCCTTTCACCACTGTGAACTCTCAGATGAATACGAAGGGAATCGATCCTGCTAAAAGATTTCCCACATTCACTGCACTCATAGGGCCTTTCTCCAGTGTGAATTCTCTGATGATAAAGGAGACCAGTGCTACCGGTATAAGATTTCCCACATTCACTGCACTTAAAGGGCTTTTCTCCAGTGTGAAGTCTCTGATGATAAAAAAAACTAGACAGTCTGGTAAAATACTTTCCACATTCATGGCACACTAAACGCTGTCTTCTAGTACAAGTGCTCTTGTCTTGAACAAATGTGTGCTTGCGGCCAATTGCTCTCTTATATTCTTTCCTGGTGTAATAATTTTTTCTGCTTTGAAAAGTCATGGCAGACATCGATATTTCATTTGACTTATCCCCGGTCTGAGTAGCCTTTTGGTGATGTCCTGACCCCATAAGGATGTCCGGCCCAACCTCTCCGCAGGTAAAATGCTTCTGCGAGGCATTGAAATTGCCGCCGTCTGCAAGTGAGATCCTGTCCACACCACCGACGGAATGCTTCTCTCTCATATGTTGCTCCTGGTCCTGGTGAAATTTTGTACTGAAATAAAATCGTTTTGCGCATGCCCCGCACCTCAACGGTATCTGGCTGCGTTGTGTTCCCTGTAGGTCAATAATGTGGAAAATATTTTTCAAGACTGGCTCACAACCATCACAGGGGTGGCTCTTCTGGGAAGACAAGGCTACCTTGGGATTCCTTGCCTGTGACGCTCTTACAGAAACCTTCTGCTCAATCGGTGCCTCCACATTCTCTGCTCCACAGCAGCAACCTGAACAAAAGGAAACGCTGGTGAGGTACATGTTGACCTTATGAAAACAGAATATCTTCACCACAAATGTTTATCTGTCATGATTAGGCATGATTTTATGATTTTCAAGACAAGCGAGACTCTGAGGGAAAGGCAGTTATATATTACTTGACCCCAAAGGTCAACCAATGGTGGAGACCTCACCAAGGGAGGGACATGAGCATATGATAGGACACTAAGAACAGAGGCAAGGTGCACTAGAAGAGAGGCAGGGTCCACTAATTGTTCCTTCTTTTTTTATAATATATTTTTATTGCTTTCAGATAGGAAGGGGGAGAAAGAGAGAGGGGAACATCAATGGTGGAAGAAAATCAACAATCGGCTGCATGCCCCTTACTGGGGATTGATCTTGTAACCCCGGCATGTGCCCTGACCAGGAATAAAATTGTGACCTCCTGGTTTATAGGTCGACGCTCAACAATTAAGCTACACCGGCTGGGCCACTAGCTGTTTCTTCACAATGTCTTCTGTGGGAGATTTCATGCTGGTGATGTGAGTTTGTGTAGAATAACTTGAATGTGCTCAATCGCATAAAAAAAACCCCATAGTATTAAAGCACATGATGTTCAAGGTCAATATAAGGACACATGCACACTCCAAGGTTCTGCAGGCATGGACCAAGGATAGAAAGTAGTAAAGAGAGACCTGTGGGGTAAATGGTTGAGGTGCATCATTTAGAGAAGCGAAGATTATCCACGTGCTGGGAAACTGAGCAGAAATGATAAATATTGAAACTGAGTAGTTAGTTGGCAAAGTGTCAACAATAAGAAAGAACAAGTAGAATGGAGTGGGGAACTGGCAATGGTAACAAAATACTGATGAACAAAATTGGTTCCTAGTTAGGACTTAACAAAACCCTGGCATCAATTCCTCTCCAACAGCCCTTCACCCTGGCAAGACTGCCACTGGGTCCTCCCTGCCATGGATGGAGTCATGTTTCTCCTGTGATGCACAAATGATTCTTCCCCTTGAAATCCCAGTTGAACTACTACATGGGAAATAGATGATAAAAATCCTAAAAGAAAACCTAAAGAGCTGGATGGCCAGCACTGTGTATAACAAAGCACAAAAGTAACCACAGTAAAAACAAAAACAAATAAACAAAAAAAACCTATGTGAGTGACACCAGGAATATGGCCGAAGAATTCATCTCCCTCCCAGTACAACAGTACAAGTAGAGAGCTATCCATGAACAAAGAAAACATAGCAGATGGTAATTAGCACCCAATAAAGACAAACAGCAGTGCAGAAGAGAAAAAATGGGAGAACTGCATAGAAAGGATGATTGGGAAAACTGGTTGAGCAAATATATTTGAAGATGGCTACAGTCAAAAACAAGGGTTGGAGTTACCTCTATCAGCCACTGATGCTGGTGGCCTTTTCTATACAAATCGCTGGAAAATTTTTTGTTGTTGTTGTTGTTGTTTTTTTTAAATATATTTTATTGAGTTTTTACAGAGAGGAAGGGACAGGTATAGAGAGTTAGAAACATCGATCAGCTGCCTCCTGCACACCTCCCACTGGGGATGTGCCCGCAACCCAGGTACATGCCCCCGACCGGAATCGAACCTGGGACCCTTCAGTCCGCAGGCAGACGCTCCATCCACTGAGCCAAACCAGTTACGGTGAAAATTTTGTTTTAAAAAACCACAAAAGTCCATGTAACATCTGCGAACTCCCCACAACACATCAAAGGACTCAGTTTGTTGGCATGAATTATAAAAGAAATATCTTTGGCCGCAACCTACTCAAGAAAAGAAACAAAAATCAGTATACCTAAGCAGTATTTTCCACCACAGACTCCAAGACCCTCAATCGTTATGGAAAAAAAATTGCTGCCAAATCCACTGTGGACTCACACATTGTTGTTATGACCTCAGTTCATAGGACATCAAGGAGGCAAGGCTGTTGAACCTGTTCTCAAGATCAAAACAACACCTCTCCCAGCGACCACCTTTGATTCCACATGCAGATAAATCTATTTCTCACGCCCAGAATTGTTCCTTAGGGCTGAAAGGAATAAAAGGGCAACTGCTTCATCAAATGTAGAGGCAGCAACACAGGTCTGAATTAAATACTAAAAACAAAGACACCACCATGACAACATAATAATTTTCCACTAATCAATACAAAACTAATGGAGATCTATGTACAGCCTGATGAGGAATCCATTTAAAATATTTACTTTTAAAAACAACCGTGGGCTACAAGAAAACACAAATAGAACCAACATAATAAAGAAACCAACACAGAAGCAAAAGGAGAATATCGGATAGACAGAAATCATAAAAAAAAAAAAAAGAATGAAACAAATGCTGGAGTTGACAAATTACAATGAGTGAAATGAAAAAATGGAATGAAGAGTATCAAAATCAGACATGAAAGAATACATGATGTCAAAGACATGTCATTTAAAATAAATCCAGGTGGAGAGAAAAAAAGAAAAATAAATGTAAAGAATACAGCAATGTAAATTAAGTAACACCTTTAAGAGAGCCGATATTGCATTATCGGAATCCTAGGAAATACTGGGGGATGGGAAGAGACAGAGAGAAAGAACAGGGAGGGAAAAAGAAAAAGGTGTAGAAAGTTTATTTTAAAAAACAAGCTGAAGATAGACTCCCCAAATAAGAGATGTGAATAATCAAGTGCATGCACTCTCACAGGTCCCTGTATAGATCCAATGCAAACTGGACTTCACCAAGACACAGCATAATCAAAGTATCAGAAATCAAAGGCAAAGAGAATTGTGAAAGCACAAGGGAAACTCCTTGCATACCGGAAAACGACCGAATAAGGGTTTTAAGTAGACTTCACCCAATAAATCTTGCCGTCCAGGAGAAAATAAAATGATATATTCAAAATACTTCATAAAAAAACATTAATACATTAGCCAGAAAACCTGTTCTTTAGAAAGAAGAAGAAATACTTACTCAGACAAACAAAACCTAAGGAAGTTCATCGCCACTCAACCTGACTTATTACAAATGCGAAAAGAAGTTCTTCAAGATGAAATGAAAGAATAGTAAATAGAAACACGAATACAGAGGCAACTGCTAATCTCACTGGTACAGTTGAGAATGCCATCCATTGGTGGAATATACATTATGTTATATGAAGACAAACAAGATATTGAAAGATATGGTAAAAGATATATGAAGGTGTATAAAGAGTGAACTCTCAAGAGATGATACCAAGGAAAAAATACAAAGAAAGCAGGTCCCAAATCCAAAAAGCTGAATGATACAGGCAAAGACACCTCACTCATTAATACTGACAATGTGCTGAAAAAAACTGAGAAATTGGAAAACTGGCGATGGTGGAAAATTCAATGAGGAAAGTGAAGAGCAAGAAGGAAGAAAGGAGAAAGGTAAAAAAGATCCTGATCATGAGGAAGATGATACCGGAGAAGAGGAATATGATGAAGAAGAGCAAGAAGAGGAAAATGACTACATTCATACTTTGACACTGGAGATGATCTTGTACAGACAGTGATGATAACATGGATGAAGTAACTATTGGCTATGAAATTTCCCCCAAAACATTCTATGATATAGCTTCTGAACAGTGGACAGACTTGTTGCCTTATTTCTGATAAGTATTTTTGTTCCTCTTTTGTTGGACAATATTTGTTACCAAAATATTCAAAACCATTTTGAGTTTATATACCAATGTTTGTCTCTGACAACCTGACATTCCTTCTTAGGACCTCTATATCCCTCCTTAAATATACAAGTGAACATTTTATTTTTGGCTTTATTTGGATTAGAATGTGCCTAAAGAGTTTTTTTCATCTTTTAATGTCTTCATACTTGAAAAAATTATTCTTGTTTAACTGCTTGCTGATCTTTTACAAAAGTACTAGAGGCCCGGTGCACAAATATTTGTGCACTCGGGGGGGGGAGGGGAGGTCCCTCAGCCCGGCCTGTGCCCTCTCGCAGTCTGGGACCCCTCAGGGGATGACCACCTGCTGGCTTAGGCCTGCTCCCCGGGGGATGTCCACTTGCCAGCGGGGAGCAGGCCTAAACTGCAGTCGGACATCCTTAGTGCTACTGAGGAGGCAGGAGAGGCTCCCACCACCACTGCTGTACTGGCAGCCATCAGCCTAGCTTGTGGCTGAGCAGAGCTCCTCCCATGTGAGAGCACCCTGACCACCAGAGGGCAGCTCCTGCATTGAGCGTCTGCCCCCTGGTGGTCAGTGTGTGTCATAGTGACCAGTCATTCCCAGTCATTCTGCTGTTAGGGTCAGTTTGCATATTACCCTGTTACTATATAGGATAGAGGCCTGGTGCACGGGTGGGGGCTGGCTGGTTTGCCCTGAAGGGTGTCCCGGATCAGGGTGGGGGTCCCTCTTGGGTGCCTGGCCAGCCTGGATGAGGGGATGATGGCTGTTTGCAGCTGGTCACACCCCCTTCAGGGTGGGGGTCCCCACTGGGGTGCCTGGCCATTCTGGGTGAGGGGCTGAGGGCCGTTTTCAGGCTGGCGGGCAACTGAAGCTCCCAGCCTCTCCTTTATTTCTGTTTTTTTGTGTGTGTGTTTTTTTTATTCTGGGATTTATTTACCTTCTATGGCTGTCACTGGAGCTGAGAGCCGGCTTTAGCTCTGAGGCTCGGCTCCACCTCTGAGACCTCGGCTGCTGAAAGCAGGTATCTGGGCTGTGTTTAGCTTCTATAATTGAAACACTGTTGCAACTCCAGCTCTGAGGCCCGGCTGGCTGAAAGCAGGTTTCTGGGGATTGTTTAGCTTCTATAATTGCAACATTGTTTCTTAGACTGCAGCTCAGAGGCCGGCAGCGGCAGGTGGGAAACCTTGGCTTCCTCCACCACTGGAGCAAGCAAGCCTCCTGTTCGCTTCAGCTGCCTGGCTGCCGGCTGCCATCTTGGTTGGCAGTTAATTTGCATATCGCCCTGATTAGCCAATGGGAAGCATGTCAGAGGTACGGTTAATTACCATGTTTGTCTATTATTAGATAGGATTACTTGTCATCATTATGGATTTCTGTAACCTGAAAGTTGATTTAATATTGCACATGGAACACTTTAAAAACAAAGAAACTTGAAAATAATTTTACTTTTACATGGTATGTTCTATGCTACTATATGATGACTATATAAAACCACCTGATCTCTTAAGATTGCATATGAGATTAGAAGTTGGTGACCAAAAATATACACAGGGAAAAATGCCAATCAGAGTTATGTAAATTTTGTAGCTTTCATCTCAGCCAGTACAAAGACTTGGGATAAATATTAAAAATACTTGAATTTGGGGCTAACTTCATACCAAACAATATGTGAGGTTAATCATCATCTCTCTGTAATAAGTTTGATATTTTGAATAGCTGGCCTTATGAAAAATTAGACTGAGACATTTAAATTTTTACTTTGCAAAAGTGGGGGGGTAAATTCTAGTCATACAAATCTCACTGCAGATGCATGTGTGAAACCTGTGAGATATAATGGCCTCTGGTGTATTTCAAAGGACTTCACAGCCATCTAATTGGTTTATGTAACAGTGCAGAATAAAACTCAGGTCACTTTAAAATTAAGATTAACCTTTTTCTTTTAATTAAAAACTAGCTCCCATGAATTTTTATATTGAGGGTTGGGGATAGAACACTTAAAAACCTTAGTCTCTAAAGACTCACAAATGCCAAAGATTTCGAAGGGAAGTCATATTAGGTATTTCAAAAATAATTTACTAATATTATCTACCAAAAGAAGTAAATTCCTTTTTCCCTTTTGGGACAATATCACCTATTATCCTCTAAAGTGAGAATCAGAGTCCTAGCCTCTATTTCCACCTTTACTGTTAAACACAACCTTGAAACTGAGCTAGGTTTTCTGTAAACAACTTCCTACAAAAACTGCTTAAGGACCAACCAAAATTTACTGTATGTTCTCATTCTCTTAACATCTAGAAATAATCGTTCCTTCATTTAAATTTGTCTGGCTCTCTAAAAAATTTGTTAGCTTGTAAAATGATTGAAAACACTGTTTTGAGAAACAAACATGATTTCCTCACAAAATATATTGTAATCTGATTCTCCCATCTTTAATCCTGATGGGGAAAATTTATATTGTGCCATTTTATAAAATGGCTTTATCAGGAAAAACATCACTTTCAATTGTAATACTTCCTCAGTTAATCCAAGATGGGTGAGAGGATCATTGTCAGTGCTTATGTTGTTCATATGTGAATTATTTCTTCTTTAAAGGAACTTACAAAAAATTTTAAAGATTCTAAATGGGAAACATGAATAAATCTACGTAAAAGCAGCAATCAACTGTACTTATGAATAGAAACCTTACTGAAAGTTTCAGTTGCAACGGGTAAAGTCATTTAGGATTGACAATTAATATCAGTGTTTTATTCTGTCACTTCCTTAGAAACTTAACCTAATATCTACACTAATAAAAGACAAACATGTAAATTGACCGCACCTTAGCGATGCCTTAAGCCATGCCCACCAGCCAATCAGAGCGACTATATGCAAATTAACACAACCAAGATGGCGGCCGGCAGCCACTGAGCTGGAGTGAGCAGGAGGCTTGGGTTGCCCCTGGCGATGGAGGAAACCAAGCTTCCCACCCGCCCTGGCCAGCTCTGAGCTTCACTCAAAGCTACAAAGTTTCAATTATAGAAGGTAAATCCCAGAATTAAAAAAAAAAAAAGTAAAAAAGGAGAGGCTGGGAGCTTCCGTCGCCAGGGGGCTTGGCCAGCCTGAAAATGGCCCTCAGCCCCTGACCCAGGCTGGCCAGGCACCCCGGTGGGGACCCCCACCCTGAAGGGGGTGTGACCAGCTGCAAACACCCATAAGCCCCTCACCCAGGCTGGCCAGGCACCCCAGCAGGACCCCCACCCTGATCCAGGACACCCTTCAGGGCAAACCAGCCAGCCCCCACCGTGCACGAGGCCTCTATCCTATATAATAAAAGCGTAATATGCAAACTGACCCTAACAGCAGAACAACTGAGAATGAGTGGTCACTATGATACACACTGAACCACCAGGGGGCAGATGCTCAATGGAGGAGCTGTCCCCTGGTGGTCAGTGAGCTCCTACAGGGGGAGCTCTGCTCAGCCACAAGCCAGACTGATGGCTGCCAGCACAGCGGTGGTGGCGGGAGCCACAAGGATGTCCTACTGCAGCTTAGGTCTGCTCCCTACTGGTAAGTGGACATCCCCCAAGGGCTGCCGGGCTGCCAGAGGATGTCTGACTGCCAGCTTGGGCCCGATCCCCCAGCAGGTGGACATCCTCCGAGGGGTCCCAGACTGCAAGAGGGCATAGCCCGGGCTGAGGGACCCCCCCCCCCCGAGTGCACAAATTTTTGTGCACCGGACCTCTAGTCTATAATAATAAAAGG
>NW_005873354.1:0-25297 GCF_000147115.1 Myotis lucifugus
GAGGGACTGGAGGAAAGATCATGGACAGTGGGACGTTCCATCCGGACCGCGGTGCTGCTAGAAGAGGGTGCCCCTTGCGGGGGCTGCCAGCCCGAGTGCGATGGCCCCACTCCCTGAGGGGTGTCTGTCAGCCCTCACCCCAACACGTTCTATTTTTTAAATGTATTTTTGTTGATTTCAAGAGGAAGGGAGAGGGAGAGAGCAACATCCATGACGAGAGAGAATCACTGATCAGCTGCCGCCTGCACGCCCCCCATTGGGGATGGAGCCCGCGCAACCTGGGCACATGCCCTTGACTGGGAATCGAACCCGGGACCCTTTGCCGCTAGGGCCCGAACACATTCTTAACGACCGGTGTTGTGCGCACGGCACAGCTGGGGCCGCTTCCTGTGATTTTACTGGAGTTTTCAGCTGCATTATGGCTGGTACTGTTTTTTCACACCCACTCATTGTTTATTCTCCACGTTGAAAACCCAAACGGTGGGAAAAGCAACTCCCTGTGCGTGGTTTTTGTTAGGTTGCCATGTCGGCTACATCAACACGATCAAAAGGAAAAAGAGGACATGTGGTGATGTTGATGCACAAGCACCATTTGAAAAAACCAGCACCCATTCACGATCTTCTGTAGCAACTCTCAGCAAACTAGACATAACAGAGGACTTCCTCAACTTGATTTTTTTTTAAAAAATCTACAAAAATGTTACCTTTTTTGTGAGAAACTGGACACTTGCCCCTGAAGGTGGAGAGCAAGACAAGAGTGTCCATCTCAATCCTCTCTCCCTGTTGCACCGGAGGGACCCGATAGGCAATGAGACAAGAACAGGAGTAAAAGCGCGCCGGTGGGAAGAAGAAAACGCTGCCATTTCTCACAGGTGGCATGACTGTCTATGTAGGACACACAGAGAACTGGTAAGACCCTGCTGGGAGTCGGCAGCTATAGCCTGTGTGCAGAAGGCAGCGTCAGCACGCCAACCACGATTGCTGGTCCCTGTGCCAGAATGGAACAATGAGGATTTGGAATCAAACGCAGAGCCCGTTTACAATAGCCCCAAACAATGAAACACCCCGTGTCAATCCAACAGGCGCCTACAAGAACTAGACGCAGCAGCGAGCTACAACACGTGACTTAAAAGATCAGAGCAGCCTACATCCATGGAGGCTGGAGTCCATGTTCGCGGCTGGAGGGATCAATACTGTCAAGATGTCAATTCTTCCCCACTGAGCGATAGATTCAATGTTATCCCCATCGATATGTTACAGGTACAAACACATTGATTTAAACTGTATACGAAAAGGCACAAGACCCAGTACGATACCAACGAGACGAGCGAAATTACGGGACTCACATGACTTTAAGACGTACTCCGATGCTATATTCATGGGGTAAATTATTGGTAAAAGAATCAACACACAGATCAACAGAACAGAACAGAGGCCGGGAGCCGGCCCACAGGCACCGTTCACTAACCTCTGACAAACGCGCGAAGGCAACTCCACGGAGAAAGAAAAGTCTTTACAGCAAGTGTTTCTGAAACAACAGGAAGTCCGGGCGCAAAACGCCGATCTCCACCCAGGCCTTCACCTTCTGCAGAGACCAGCTCGCAGCGAGTCCGAGGCTTCAGGGCGACGCAGGAACGGGTGCGCTTCCTGAGGAACATGGAGGAGAAACGCCGAGGTGACCTCGCGTGCGCAGTCCGTGTCAGAGAGGACGCCGAACGGACAGTCCGTGGAGTTAGACGTACAAGAGCTGCGCTTTATTTACTTATATTTTTACTGAAACTGTTCATTGAATGAAAACAAGTCTCGGAACGGGAACTAAGCATTTGCAAGGCATTCACCCAGCGAGAGAACGGCATCCAAAATCGACCGGAACTCGGAAAACTCACCAGGGAGAAAAAAGAAAAGAGCATTTGGCAACTGGGCAACGATCTAAAGTTTAGAGCAGCGGTTCCCAACCTTCTGGCCCTTTAATACAGTTCCTCATGCTGTGGCCCAACCATAACATTATTGTCGTTGCTACTGCATAACTGTAATGTGGCTACTGTTATGAATCGTCATGGAAATATCTGATATGCAAGATGTATTTTCATTGTTTGCGACCCACCGGTTGAGAACCGCTGATTCTAAACCGGCCTCTCACCAGGGAAGACGTGCAAACATCAGGCCCATGAGATGCTCGAGGTCACTGTGCTGGGAAATTGCATCATCCAGGGTCAGTGAGATGCCCCCCAAAACTCTTAAGAGGAGGGTGTGGGAGGACAGGGGGGAAACCACAGGTAGAGCATCTGGAGCCCAGGACGTCTCCCCGCCCCGCTGGCCTCGGTTGGGTTGCAGCCCACCCCGAGCCTGGGGGGGGGTGGGGGGTGGCGGGGACAGATGTGAGTCACCTGCCCCGGGCTGGGCGGCGCTGACCGTTTCCCTTGGGGGCAGGGCGCACACCTGGACGCCATCGAGGGTCCCTGGGGAGACCTGCCCCAACACTCGTCTTCTGAGACAATTATTTTAAAATGTTTTTATTGATTTTTACAGAGAGAGGGAGAGAGATGGGAACATCGATGAGAGAGCAACGTTATTGACCGGCTGCCTCCTGCACGCCCCCTATTGGGATCGAGCCCACAACCCGGGCACGTGCCCTGACTGGGAATCGAACCCGGACCTCCTGGTTCCTGGGGTGACACTCCACCGCTCAGCCACAGGGCCCGGCTCAGACCACCGTTTAACTCGTGCGTGACAATGACTCACCGTCCATGTCCGTCGAGAGCCTCCCGGAGCCACGAGCAGGGCCAGCCGCCAGGTCGGGTCCCAGGGCTCCCTCCACGGCCGTGGCCCTCGGGGCGGGGCAGCGCCGCCGGCCTCTGATGTGCTCCCACGTGCATGTTGTTGTTGTAAGTTTAGGGGGAAAACCTGTGAGTAATCAAAAGCCGGGGGTAAAGTTAGGATTCAGATTTCTCGTGTTTCCTGAACCATAAAGGGCATTTTACCGTAAACAGACTCAGTGAGGAGGTGGTGCTCTTCCTGTAACCGTGTTCTGATCGTGAGCGTCATGGCTCGTTTATCTGTGTATTTACCCGTTTGCAAAACTAGCCAAAGGCCAACAGCAACCATTCAAAGGCAGTTTTCTCTTTACCAATGTCTAAAAATAAAAGATATTCCTGACGGGGGTTGGACATCATCGCGATCCGCACACCAGCCACCGCTTCGAGGTGCAGCCACGTGTGGTGTGGGGGCAGCTGTGCGGCACGCGGGGTGCAGCATGGAGGGGCCGTGCGTGTGCGGCACGCGGGGTGCAGCTGGGCCTGAGAGCAGGACCGCAGCCGTGTGGAGGGGCCGTGCGTGCCTCCAGAGATGAAGTCCCAGGTGAATGTTCCCTGAAGCCAAACTGCCTGCTGCCCCTCAGACCTGCGCATGGCGGAGCTCATGGGGCCGCAGGAAGTGAAGATCCCGCGGAGGTCCTGGGGGCCCTCGAAGGCCAGCGGGCGGGCCTGGGTGCGAGCGCAGGGGTGGTGGGCAGCGCCGGGCTCCTGGGTGGGGGCCCTGGAGGGCTTCATCCTGAGACGGAGGCCGCGAGAGAGCCGTGGGCGTACTCACTCCCCCGTCCACCCTGAGTCCAGCGAAGGCCAGGCAATTGGTGCGGGCGTCACAGTGGAGCTTCGTCGGAGCTGGAGGCTCAGAGACGCCGGCTCAGGGTCCAGCCCGCAAAACCCTGAGCGTCAGGAGGCAGACAGCGGGGTGGCCAGAGGGCCACCGAGAGGCTGCGACGGCCCTGAGAGACGCGCGGAGCCCGGAGGAGACCTTCGAGGAGGAAGGCCCGTGAGCAGACGCGCCGGCTGGGGCAGGTCACTGACCACCCACGGCTGAACACAACGGGCGGGAGATGCGGGGTTAAAAGCTGATCGGCCAAGCCCGGGCCCGGGGCCTGACTCCGGTCGAGGGCGCACGCCTGGCTGCAGGCTGCTCCCCAGCCCCAGGCGGCTGCGTGCGGGGGGCAACCCATCATGGGGGGAAGGGCCTTCTCTGTGGCTCTCGGCTCCCTCACACGCTGCTCGTCCACGTGTCCACTGAGCGCAGTCAGCAGATGCAGGGGTCCCGCCGGGCGCGGTGTCTGTGGTCACTGGTCCCCACCTCATGCCGGCCGGTGGGCTCTCCTTCTCTTTTTTTAAAAAAATATATTTCTATTGATTTCAGAGAGGAAGAGAGAGGGAAGGAGAGAAACATCAATGATGAGAGAGAATCATTGGTCGCTGCCTCCTGCACGTATCCTACTGGGGATCAAGCCCGCAACCCGGGCCTGTGTCTTGACCAGGAATCAAACCCAGGACCCTTCAGTCCACAGGCCGACGCTCTATCACTGAGCCACACCAGCCAGGACCGGCCTCTGGGTCTACCCTGTGGCTGGGGCACTGCCTCGGCCGGGGACGGACGGACGGACAGACAGGATGGGAGTGAGAGCCGAGTTTCCCCTCGGGGAGACGGAAACACTGCCCTTTCGCTAGAAAGGGGCTCCGTTTGTTTTTCTTCGACTCCCTGCGTTCCCACCGCTGACTTCCCACCAGTTACGATCAGGTCTCCACGTCCCGGGAACTCACCCAAGTGCCTGATGAGCCCAAAGCAAGTTCTTCTTAAACTCACGCGGAGGGGGGGCACGTTTTACATGAAACACGACTGGAAATACCGACTAAGATCCTGCATAATAAAACCCTAATATGCAAATGGACCGAACGGCAGAACAACCAGCCGCTATGACGCGCACTGACCACCGGGGGGCAGATGCTCAACGCAGGAGCTGCCCCCAGTGGTCAGTGCGCTCCCACAGGGACGCGCCACTCAGCCAGAAGCTGGGCTCACGGCTGGCGAGCGCAGCCACGGTGGCAGGAGCCTCTCCCGCCTCCACAGCGGCCAGACATCCCCCGAGGGGTCCCGGCCTGCAAGAGGGCGCTGGCCAGACTGAGGGACCCCCCCCCCCCCAGTGCCTGAATGTCACGCACGGCCTCTGGTTTAGCAATAAGAGCAGCAATAAGTGTGGGAGGCTGTTTGGTAACTATTGGAGTTTGTCAGGGCAGACGTCGCCACCCCCTCCCCTACTTTATTCTTTAGGGATGGATCATCTTACCTCCTAGCGTACGCACACACTTTTTTATTGACTAACGTCTCCTACGACGTTCTTTCGTTCTTTCCTCGAAGTCCTCACCCGTGTTTGCTGGGCCCACCTGCCCGCTGCTAGTCTCGCCCTGTCCTGTGTGCGTCACGTCACGAACCTGCGGTTGGACAGGTGTTCTCCCGGGGACCCCTGTGCAGACGGCACCGCCTTCTTCGGGCCGAGAGGCCGACCCCCCGAGGGGTCAGTCAGTTCCTCGGCTCGGGGCTTCTCTCCCGGGAGCGTCCGTGGGTCTGCACTGCTGCCCGTTGGTGACGTGGGCCCTAAACTCTTACATCTCAGCATCTCGTGGATTCGTCTTCATGTCTTACTGCCCCAGGCCCAGGACGTGCTGCGGCGGCTTCAGTCGCTCGGTCGGAGTTCTGTCCCGCTCGCCACGGCGGGAAGGACGCTGGCAGCTCAGGCTCCCGTCCGCGAGGTCAGACCCGGGCTGGATGCTCTCCGCCCTCTGTCTCCACCTCCCAGACCTGAGCGCCCTGTTCCTCCTCTTCCTCTTCAGTCTCAGCGATAAGTTCATCTCAGTCTAATTCAGAAGCACTTTCCTGTGCGTTCGCAAGAGACCAACCTCACTAGCTCCGCCCAGCATGCTGCTCCCAGGTCTCAGGCGCACATCTGGCCCGCGTGTGCGTGCATGTGTGTGTGCATGTGCGTGTGCGTGCGCGTGTGTGCATGTGCGTGTGCGCATGTGTGTGCATGCGTGTGTGTGCGTGTGTGTAAATGTGGTGCTTTCTTCTTAAGAAACACATTATAAGCAGTGGACACTGATGCTGTCATCATCTGTCCTGCATTTGTTGCTTCTTTACTTTAGAAATAATGTATAATTGCATTAAAAATGCCGACAGGCTTTGTGTTTTAGAGTAGCTTTCAGTTTGCAGGAAACTAGAGTTCCCATAAGCCCCCTCCCCTCCCCATCCCCCTGTGCGAACATGTGAATGTTATAAATCTCACCACAGTGAGGACAGCAACACAGGCCTTTAAAACAACTGGTTGTTTGTCGTGGTTTTTCAAAACGGCCCCGCGTCAGAGCAGAGAGAACCCGTCAGAGCGGGGAGAACCCGTCAGAGCGGGGAGAACCCGTCAGAGTGGAGAGAACCCCTCACCACGGAGAGAACCCGTCAGAGCGGGGAGAACCCGTCAGAGTGGAGAGAACCCCTCACCACGGAGAGAACCCGTCAGAGCGGAGAGAACCCGTCAGAGCGGAGAGAACCCCTCACCACGGAGAGAACCCGTCACAGCGGGGAGAACCCGTCAGAGCGGAGAGAACCCGTCAGAGCGAGGAGAACCCGTCAGAGCGGAGAGAACCCGTCACAGCGGGGAGAACCTGTCAGAGCGGAGAGAACCCGTCACAGCGGGGAGAACCCGTCACAGCGGAGAGAACCCGTCACAGCGGGGAGAACCTGTCAGAGCGGAGAGAACCCGTCAGAGCGAGGAGAACCCGTCACAGCGGAGAGAACCCCTCACCACGGAGAGAACCCGTCAGAGCGGAGAGAACCCGTCACAGCGGGGAGAACCTGTCAGAGCGGAGAGAACCCGTCACAGCGGAGAGAACCCGTCACAGCGGGGAGAACCTGTCACATCAGAGAGAACCCGTCACAGCCGAGAGAACCCGTCAGAGCGGAGAGAACCGGTCACATCAGAGAGAACCCGTCACAGCCGAGAGAACCCGTCACCGCGGAGAGAACCGTCTGTGCTCACGCCTTGAAGCCGGACGTGTGGCTCGTCCGCCGTCCGCGGGCGACAGGCCTGGCCTGCAGACGTGCTGCTGGGTGAAGAGCCTCCATCCGCCGGGGCAGCGGCAGCCCATCGAGGGGAAGCTGCTCTGCAACAGACGAGAGACGCGGTCGGGCCGCTGAGCGGGGGCGGGGGTGACACTCGAGTCTGGTTCTCATTCATTCGTTTATTCACCGCGTATTCGGGGTTGGCTCCGCGCTGCCGGGAACGTCAAACCCAGGAGAAGATGCCGGCTCTGTGCGAGGCCGGCCCCTAGCCCACGAGTGAGTCTCGGCCGTGGAACCGTCTTCGATCCGCAGGTGAGGGGTGAGTGCAGGCTGTCCCCTGGGCCTCCCCACTTTCCAGAGAGCGCGGGCGCAGCACTACCCCACCCCCCTGCCTTGAGTCCCAGCGAGGCCCCTGAGCTGCAAGGGAGGCCACTCCCCTCCAGGGTCAGTGTGCAGGGCGGGGGGGGCCTCGCTGTGGGAGCCAAGGGGGCTCCCACTTCCTTCACTCCCCACCCCCCCCCCAGTGCTCAGTCGACCCTGGCGGCTGGTGCGCTTGTCCGGGGCCGTGTGGGTATTAATAACATCACTCACGGGCCACACGGAATTATCCACCGAAAACGGGCCTGTGTACGTGGTCAGGTGGCTACTTAACACTTGGGTTGCGGGAAACGAGTTAAGTCGGCTCGCGTGAATTGCGCGTACTCCGCGGGAGCCGTCTTAAGTCCCCCTGGGGCCTTGGCAGGGCCAGACCAAATGGGCCGCACACGGCCCGCGGGCCGGAGGCTCCCCACCCCGGGCTCCTGGACAAGCCCTTGTTTAAAGAGGGCGCCCCCTGGCCCTGCCCTGCTTGCGGGAGGGCAGCCTGACCAAGCTGACCTCACGCACCGACCGGCCCGCAGCCAGGACACGCTCCCCGCCTCCCCTGAGTCAGGGTTTCCGCTCCCGCTGCGGCTGGAGATCACAAACAGCACATTCCCCACATGTGGGACCACGCTGGCTTCCACGAAAGGAAAAAGGAAACTATTTTTGAATTTCAACAAGAAACAGGGCACGAAGCCTGTTGTCATCTTCCCTGCAACAAGCTGGAAACAGAACCAAACCCCAGACCCTCTGATCGGCCCCAGCTGGGCACGCAGAGCTCACAGTCGCAGCCCTGCCTCCAGCCGGCCCTGCCGAAGGTTTAAAAAGAGGAGGAGGAGGAAGAAGAAGAGGCAGAAAGGAAACATTGCCCCATTCTGTTCAGGAATTTCAGTTATGACCACAGAGACGCCAGCGCCGACGGCCCGCCCGCCCTCCTGCGCGGCCGGAATCGGCAAAGCGCTGGGTGTCGGGCCCAGACCCAGGGCCGTACAGAGGAGCGCTTCCCCGGGGCCTTGGGGGACAGTGGGGTCCCGGGGCCGTCTGTGGGAGCAGACGCCGGTTCTGGAGCCTGTGGCCGGGCGATGGCGGAGCACACGGCAGCCTGAGCATGTCAGTCCACACGTGAGGTTTCGTGGCCGGGTCTGTCACACGCGTGACAAATGGCATGTTTTTGAATTGACCCCACACACACCCTCTGAACCAACCGGAATAAGCCACCTGGGAAGAGGCCGCGTGTGACGGGCGAGCTGCGACCCGGTGTCCCGAGAGGCTCCGGGATGTAGGGGCCGAGGAAACACGTCCTGAACAGAGCGGGTCCAGGCGTCGCCCACGTCTGGGGAGCCCCCGCAGCTCCGTGTGGCGGCCTGTCCTGGGGGTGGCGTGGGGACAGCCTGGGACGGGCGTGCTTTTCTGGAGGAAGGGCAGGTGTGTGTGGTCCCGCGCCTCAGATATGACATGTGTGTGCGCCCCCCGCCCCGGCAGGACGCAGCAGCGGGGTTCCGGACCCTGATGAGAGGCTGGGGGCCCAGCGCTCGGACGGCACCGGTCAGCAGGGACCACGTGGCCCCAGCAGGAGGCGGCAGGTGAGCGGCCGGAACGCCCGCGGGTTGCCCTCAGGGTGGACGCTCGCCCGGACTGGCCGCCCATGGCCTGTCCCCGCCGCACGGCCACAGCCCCTTCTCCGCCCGCCATCCCCCCAAGCGTCGGGGCCAGCGGTTTTCCACACAGTTTTCTTTTTCTTTGAAAATGCCGGTACCAGAACCGATGCTTTTAAGCTGCGGGAGGAACACACGAGGGCTGACTTGGGCGAGGGGTGGCGGGGAGACAAACATCACACACACGAGCGGACGGGCCCCTGTGCGCGAGGGACCAGGGCGCAGAGGGAGGCCTCCGCTCCGGCCACAGCTCCCTCCTCTCGCCACGAGGGCGGGTAGCAGGCCAGACCGCCCAGCAGGAGGCGGGAGGTGGGGGGCGGGTGGCCGGTGGCTCTGGGGCCCAGGCCTCTCCTTCGAGTCCCTGCCTCTGAGTCACCGCATCCACGCCCTCCACGGCCGTCACCAGGAGGGCGGCTCGGTCTGACGTTCGCTCAGAAAAGGTGTCCGTCGTCGTGGTGACGGCAGAGAAAGCAGAACAGCCGCCTCCCTCGGCCGCAGACGCAGGCCCCTGAAGACTCGCCAGGAAGTCCGTTGGCGGCGAGTCCCGAGCTCCCAGGCCCCGTGGAGAGGAGCAGCCACACGTCTACTTCCTTTCCGGCGGGCGCGGGGCGGCCCGTTCAGTGGAAAGAACCGGTGGAGGCGTCCGGCTCCTGCAGAGCAGGGAGGTCAGTGCTGAGGGAGCAACAAACCCCCCAAAACCGCTCCAGCTCCCCCGCCCCCGGCTCCCAGCCGGGCCCCCAAAGCCAGGCTGCTCTATCACATCAGCTTCGGTTCTTTAGAATCAAAAACAAGGTTACTGCCTGGACAGCGTGGCTCAGGGGTTGAGCGTCAACCTAGGAACCAGAAGGTCAGGGTTTGATTCCCGGTCAGGGCACAGGCCCGGGTTGTGGGCTTGTCCCCAGTGGGAGGCGTGCAGGAGGCAGCTGGTCTGTGATCCTCTCTCATCATGGATGTTTCTCTCGCTCCGTCTCCCTTCCTCTCTGACATCAATAAAAACATATTGTTTAAACCATGTGGCTCCTGAGTGCCTTCTGGAGCCGGTGCACCAGGACCCTTCGCTGGGCTGACCTCACCCCAGGGTCACGGCCACGGCCTCCCCCTGGCAGGGCTGGGACCCTCTCCTGGTGCCCACGGGCAAGAGGACAGGTCGCCACGTCTGGGGTGATTTAAAAAGCTGCGTCGTTAAAAAATTCCCGCTTCCAGAGCATTTGCTTATCAGTGTAATGATTTACACGCGGCCGTAACTGGCTGAGTCAAGACGGGACCCGTCCTGGACGTGCACCTAAGCACGCGACCCAGGAGCTGGCTGCCCCGCCCGCCGCCGGGCCTGGCACCTGCTGTGGGATCATCAGACCCGGGACCTGCCCGGCTGCACTGAGCTCAGGGGCCCGGCTCCCGGGACAGGAGGGAGCAGGCTGGGCCCTGGGTCGCCTCTGGGGGGACCGGCTCTCACGCTCACCCTGCTTTCATGCTGTTTCTGCCAAATTCTCACTCTGCCATCTGCATGATGCAACTGGAAACGCGATTCATCGAACCACATGACTTTTTTCCAATGCTCGACTGTCCAATCCTTGTGTTCCTGTGCGAATTGGAGACGTTTCATCTTGGTAACTGCAGACAGCAAAGGTGTTCGAACAGGCCTTCGGCTTCCTTGTCCCATACGATGCAGCGTACGGCTAATTTGCCTACAAGCGTCAGGTGGTCATAATAATCTGGCCACTCAGTGTATATAGATGCTATTTTGCAATGTTCTCCACTCGGAGAAGGAGCACCTGCACCCCTCTCCTTCCAGAACGTCGTGTCTGTTGTTATTTCGTACGTTTTTATTCACTTGTTGTTGTGAGAGGAGAGAGGATGGGTCTCTACGCTAATTCGCTGACAGCTCGTTAGCCGGCTCGCCCGTCATCACTAACACTTCCCACTCGTGGCCTGTGAAGCTCCCTCACGGAGAGGAGGCCGCCTGCACGCGGGCCTGTTGCTTCCCTCCTGGTGTCTGAATGTCTGTCGGTCCCACGTCCACATGTGTCTCCAGTTGCTGAGATCGGGACCGCGTGCTCCCCAGCCTCTCGCACCACAAACAAGATGTGGGACCAGCCTAGTGTCCTGGGCTGCGTCTCAGGGGAGGCACTGCTGTGGGATCAGGGCTAAACCAACGGCGTCTGCCCCGCCCCCAGCCCCGCAGAAGGCGCTGGCCGCAGCCCTGCCTCCGAGCTGGGCCGGGATGGCTTGCTTCCTGGAAGCAGGAGGAACGCTGGCCCTGCGACCTCGCTGGCGAGCGGCAAGACATTGAGTGAACGCAGCCGTCCCCGGAGCATAACTTACTCGAGTGCGATAAGAGCGTGCTTGACCTCGGACCGTCCTCTGTGAATCCCTCGCTCCACCAGCGTGGTCAGAGCCGAGGCCGCGGGAGGGAGTGGAAGCTGCGCTCCCCTCGGTCCCGGAGGAACGGAGTTGGGTGGTTAAGGGGTTCTGACCGCGCCTCCTGGGGAGCTGCGAAGGCGCGATGCCTCGTCCACGCCGGCCCCTGCTCTCTGGAGGGCGCGTCCAGTGTCCCCGTGGGCCGGGCCGTGGGACGGTGCTGGCCGGGCTGCTGTCCCAGGACACCCACGTGCAGTTGTTTTTCCTTCCGAGACGGACCCAGCAGCTTCCAGGCAAATGTCACAGCCGGGGCGCCCGGCCAGGCCGGAGGGAGCGAGGCTCTGCGGGAACCCAGCCCGGTCACTCCAGGGCCCGCAGCCGGGCCACGCTCGCTGTCCTCCTCCCTACAGCCTCCATCGCTCAGGAGCACGGGCCCACGTCATTGCTGTGCGCGGCCTCAGACCCCACTCGGCCACAGACATGGCTGTGGGGCCGCCACGCCTTCTCCTGGTGGAGGCGACGGTCGGCCTGAGGAAGGGCGTTAGCACTGACTGGTCACAGGATCGGGGGAACGTGTGCAGGTGTCTGAGCAGCTGAGCGCCCGCACGAGGCAGCCCACACGGAGTTCCTCTCTCTGGCGGGTGAGCCATGGCCTGTGCGGGCAGGACGAGGAGACAGTGCGGGTCATCCTCACGGGGTACGTCTGACCTGCAGGCCAGTGACTCAGCAGGAGGCCGGAGAGTTGGCCTCCAGCACTCCCTCCCCGCTCCATGCAGATGCGGCCACGAGCTCCGAGCTCCCCACCCGCCCCCCACCCGCCCAGCGACTGCGGCTCTGGCTCCGCTGCCAGGGGTGCCTGACGCCAGGCAGGGTCCCACCGGCATCTGCACCCAGGTGCCCTCGAGGGGAAGGGGGCCGGGGGAGTGTGAGAGCCGGTCCCCCCAGAGGCGACCCAGGGCCCAGCCTGCTCCCTCCTGTCCGGGAGCCGGGCCCCCTGAGCTCAGTGCAGCCGGGCAGGTCCCGGTCTGATGATCACACGGCAGGTGCCAGGCCCGGCGGCGGGCGGGGCAGCCAGCTCCTGGGTCGCGTGCTTAGGTGCACGCCCAGGACGTGTCCTGTCTTGATTCAGCCAATTACGGCCGCGTGTAAATCATTACACTGATAAGCAAATGCTCTGGAAGCGGGAAGAGGTGTGCACCTGCCCGGAGCCGTGCTCTGCGCTCCCACTGCCTCACCTACTGACAGGCACCGGTTTGGCTGAGAGACTCGCCAGGGACCTGTGCCAACCCCTCCGCCCGCCAACAGCTGCATCAGGTTCTGAGCGCTCGCAGCCCCACTCTCTGCGTCGGCCACGGAGGCTCCTCACACAGTCCTCTCCCGTCTCAGAGGGAAGAATGCGCACCTAACGTACCTGTGCACACACCCAACTACCTGTGCACACACCCAACCTACCTGTGCACACACCCAGCCTACCTGTGCACACACCCAACTACCTGTGCACACACCCAACCTACCTGTGACACACCCAACCTACCTGTGACACACCCAACCTACCTGTGCACACACCCAACTACCTGTGCACACACCCAGCCTACCTGTGACACACCCAGCCTACCTGTGCACACACCCAACTACCTGTGCACACACCCAGCCTAGCTGTGCATACACCCAACCTACCTGTGCACATACCCAGCCTACCTGTGCACACACCCAGCCTAGCTGTGCACACACCCAGCCTACCTGTGCACACACCCAGCCTACCTGTGCACACACCCAGCTACCTGTGCACACACCCAGCCTACCTGTGCACACACCCAGCCTAGCTGTGCACACACCCAGCCTACCTGTGCACACACCCAACCTACCTGTGCACACACCTAACCTACCTGTGACACACCCAGCCTACCTGTGCACACACCCAGCCTAGCTGTGCACACACAGAGGGTGCAGATAAACCAGGCATGTACCTCTGGACTAACGACGTCTCGTCTCAAATAGAAGGTGAAGCCCTCAGCTGCCCGAGTGTCGATGTCCTCCCCTGGGCGCCCCCTCCCCCCAGCAGTGCTCACAGATACCTGGTGAGTCGTCATGACTTCCCGGGGTTGACCTTTAACCCCAAACGCTCTGGGAACTTTCTGGATTCATCACTGCCACCCTGGAGTCCTTCAGGGGACCCGCAGCCTGCAGATCCCTCCGGGGACGACGCCTGTGGGGAGGGGAGGGTGGCGACTCCAGTGCCGGCAGGAAGCTGTGAGGAACCTCCGGCCACCGGAGCCACTGCCGGGGGTGACCCCTCGGACACAGTCACAGCCACGCTCCTCCCACTTCCCCTGTGACGAGGAGGCAGAGGCCGCCGTTCCCGACGAACACTGACACGCTCCGGTGTCCGCGTGGGCTCCGCCCTCAGAGCTCCCAGGCTGGGCTCTCCCAGCGCCACTTACGAGGCCAAGACATGGAAGCGACCACGGTGGGCCCACCGACAGAGCCGGCTCCTCGCAGGCGGGGGCACGTGTGAGGGCACCGCCCGGCGCAGGCTCCTTGGTGCGCACAGTGGGTGTCGCTTTCCGATGGCAGGATGGCCGAGAGGGCGTTGTGCTCGGTGAAACGGGCAGAGAAAGTGGGATCTGGTCGCACTTCCACGTGGAATCTAAAGAAGAAAATAAATGAGGTAAATGGACACACAAAACGGAAACGACTCCCAGGCGGGTGAGCGAGCTGGAGGGGTGCGACGTGCGGCCGGTGTTGACAGCCGGTGACGGGACCGTACGCCGGAGCCCAGGGGACACGGCCCATTGTGTCCTCACAACCCTGCGTGTGCCCGGGGCCACTTCCTGAGGCCGAGGATCGTCTGACCACCGTGCTGTGCACCGGGACCCAATGTCACGATTGCCGACTGTGCTGGAAAGACCAAAACAGTTTTTAAAAACCACAGACTGTCCCACAGTCACACACACACCACGAGAAGTCTGTCCTGCCCGGTGAGCGGCCGTCTGGTCCGCCCCTCCCACAGGCCAAGCACCTGCCCTGCAGCCGCCCTCCCGTTCCTGGCCTTAAACCACCCCTCCCTCTCTGCTCCCCCTCCCGTCTCTCTCCCCGCAGCACCTCGCGTCCCCTGGAGCAGGAACAACGGACAGTGGCCCAGGACCAGTCAGTCAGACACCTGCCCGGACGTCCCCCCAGGAGAGGGATGCAAAGCTGGACCTCGCCCTGGCCGGTGTTGCTCAGTGGATAGAGCGTCAGCCCCGGACCAGAGGGTCCCGGGTTCGATTCTGGTCAAGGGCACGAACCTCTAGGCTCCTCCCCGGCCCGGGCCCTGGTCAGGGCGCGTGAAGGAGGCAACCCATGGATGTGTCTCTCTCACATCGATGTTTCTCTCTGTCTTTCCCTCTCTCTTCCTCTCTCTCTAAAAGTCAATGGAAAACAGTATCATCAGGTGAGGACTGAAAAATAATAATTTTTTAAAAAGCCGGGCCTCGATGCACGGCTCAGCAGGAGCCTGGGAGACGTTCCACCCAGAGCAAAGGCGGTTCGGTTGTTTGCACATGAACACTCGTCAGGCACATTCGGGCCGCGCCCGGCCGTGGGGTCTCAGCGGCAGGTGGAGGTGCCGCCCACGATGGGCCCCGGAGCTCACCTGGGGACGGGGCACAGGGAGCCGGCGCCCCAGGAACTAGCAGGTCTTCTGCGGACGTGAAGAGAGCATGTGTACAACCTTTAAACTCATCGGTGCCACGTCAGGGGAGACCCCACGGAGCGGTGACCACCCGGCGGTGTCCGGGGCTCCGGGCAGATGCGTGTTCCCCGCGGACGCCGGAGGCAGAGGGCACATGGATGGCAGAGCCTGGCCGGCTGGCGCTGCTCCCGCAGGAGGCCCGGCTCGGAGGACAGAGGGCCGGGCGGGCGTCGCCAGCCTCCCGGGTTCAGGCTCCGTTCACTGGGAGCCGGAAGCAAGGACCCGGACGCCCGTGGGATCCGGAGCGTCTCTCTCTTCCTGGGAGTGATGAGCCCGTTTTATGGTCTTGTTTTTGACGCACTGGTTCCATGAGCCGCTAACAAAGAGGCCATCAATAAACGCTATCTCCGTCTCTAGCCCAACCCAGGATTCGCTGAGCCAGGAATTGCATTAGGAACCCACGTCGATCTGTCTAAGTAACTACAACTAGACGCGTGGACGTGAAGAGAGAAGAGAAGCCGCCTGTGCCTGCGACGAGCCCAGGACACGCCGGCTGCTGCGCACTCGGAGCAGAAAGCGCAGACACGAACCATCTTCTCGTCACGCGAAAGACCCGCCACAACCGGACAGCGGTCACGGGTACGAGATGGCCTTCAGGCCATAGTAACACGAGAACCGTGTACAGCAAAATGTTAATGGCAAGAAATCCACCCAAAACAGCTGGTAAAGTGTTATTCCGGGCAGACAGACATGTGTGTGCTCCTCTTGGGTTTCACCCAGAACCTGCACCTCCCAGGGCTCGGCCGGGTGGATTATGAAACCGGACATAGAACCCCCCGGCCAGCCCGCGAAGTGGGGTCTCAGGGGCACGAAACACCTCGATGTTCCCCTCGCGCTGTGTGTCCCCTGGGACGTCCCCGCTCCCACAGACACCCACGGGGTTCAGGCCAAGCACAGCCGCCTCTGAGTCGCCAAGACTCACAGGGAGAGAAAAGACACCGCCCGGCCAGCGTGGCTCCGTGGCTGAACATCGACCTAGGAACCAGGAGGTCAGGGTTTGATTCCCCGTCAGGGCACACGCCCGGGTTGTGGGCTCGATCCCCAGGAGGGGGTGTGCAGGAGGCAGCTGATCCATGATTCTCTCTCATCATTTCTCTCTCTCCCTCTCCCTGAAATCAATAAAAATATTTTTTTCAAGAAGGAAGTGAAAAGATAGCAAACCATGCAACAGACCTCAGAGCCCAGCCCGCAGGTGGCCGCGGGCAGGCGCCCCACGCTTTTCCATAGAATCCATAAAACCGGACGCCTCTGATGCAGGCGTGCCGAGGCACGTGGCTCTGTTGATCTGGTTGCTATAAACACGTCGGTTTGCTCTGTCTGAACAGGCCAAGCCCCGCCCGGAACCACCATGTCCCCTCGTGTCGGCCTCAGCGATCCTGCAGCCACGGGCAGGCCGCTGGAGTGTGACACGGCGTTCCTGAAAGTCAGCGAGCGGGCCAGGCCCACGGTCTGACGGCTGGCGTCATCGCCAGTCCCGGGCTTAAAGCGGAATCGGCCGTTTCCACGGAAACCCTCCTTGGTTCCAGCAGCTGTGGACAGTCCTGAGCAACGGCCCGGCCATAGTAACGCCCCGCTGCCCGCGACTGAATGCTCCCACGAGGGCGCCCACCCCTCGGTTAGACCTGCCCGCCCCCCCCCCCAGACGGGCACGGTGGGAGCCGCGTCCACGCTGGAATGTGGGCCCGTGGGGAGCCTTTTCTGGGCAGGAAGACGCCAGCGTTGCTGTTGGGAGAGGGTGTGTGCAAACATGACCTCATGCGCGGCGTCCCGACCTGCTCGAGCTCCTCTCCGACACGTTCGAGTGCCTTTTGGAACCAAAAGGGAGATGAGTCGCTCGCCGGCATCTGACACCTGAAGGCTCCCTGTTCTCCTGAGTCAGCACCGTCCGCGTTAAAGGGAAACTCACCTCGTTCTCCCCGGGACGCGGGCGACCTGGGGATCTGCTCCGAGTCGTCCGTGGGCCGCGTTGGGCACGGGAAGGACCCGAGACTCCACCGCTTACCCAGAGACGCAGGGACGATAGACGGGCGTCTGCAGGGCGCTGTCTCAGGGGCAGTCACATGACACCAGACAAATTCTAACCACGTTTGAGAAGGAGAGGACAACCTGGGGCAGTGGTTCTCCACCTTCTGGCCCTTTAAATACAGTTCCTCATGCTGTGACCCAACCATAAAATTACTTTCGTTGCTACTTCATAACTGTCATGTTGCTACTGTTATGAATCGTAATGTAAATATCTGGTATCAGGATGGTCTTAGGCGACCCCTGTGAAAGGGTCGTTCGACCCCCAAAGGGGTCGAGACCCACAGGTTGAGAACCGCTGACCTGGGGGATGCTATGCTCCGTGAAACAAGCCAAACCGAGAAAGACAGGCCTCACAGGCCTCACTCGTTTGTGGAATCTGATGAACAGCACGAAGCGACCGGAAGCAGGAGGCACGGGCACGGACACGCCTCGAGGTGGGGGTGGGGGACAGAAAGAGATCAACCTAAGAACTCACGTACTTACCAGAGGCCGGTGCACAGGATTGGTGCACAGGTGGGGTCCCCAGGCCCGGCGGGCGATCAGGGCTGGTCAGGTTCCCCGCCTCCCCGCCTCCCCCTTCCCTCTCCCCCTTCCCTCGCTCCCTCAGCGCCCCGTCGCCCACCATGTTCCACGCCGCCCCCTGGTGGTCAGTGCACATCATAGCGAGCGATCAAACTCCTGGTCTCCCGGTTGAACTCCTGAGGGGACATTTGCATATTAGCCTTTTATATACAGATAGACATTTACGAATATCTACGGACACAGGCAAGGGAGGGAAGACCTGGGAGATAGATGGGCAGGGGCTAGGAGGCGGCGGGAAAAGAGAGGGAGATGGGAGATATCTGTACAACTATCAACAATAAAAAAATATTTAAAAAATAATAATAGAAAGAAAGGAAGGGAGGGAGGGCGGGAGGGAACGGGCCTGGGGGTGACTCGCAGGCCCCGCTGTCCTGGGGAGGCAGCGCCTGGAAGGACTGGTTTCGAGCCTGTGCCGCGTGTGGCACTGATTACTCAGACCTTATTTCTCAATCCCCCCGAGTCCCTGGGAAGCCGGCATCGTCACCGGGACAGCTCAGAGCACAGGTGTGGGGCCTGGTGACTCAGCAGGTTCACACACAGAAAGGGGCAGATTTACACCCAAGCCCGGTCGCCCTGGCAACACAGCCTGTTTTGCAACCACTGCTCCTGAGGGCACAGCAGGGCCCGCGGACGGACGGCAGGTTAGGGGTGTGGGTGAGCCGGGCACATGGTGGGAGGTGGGCAACACAACGTCATCTTCTTCCCAAGTTGATCCCCAGCGAATCCTACGGGATTTAAAAACTAAAATGGCCCTTTGACATAGAATAGAGCTCCCTACACATGGCCCAGCTCCAGGCATCCGGCCCACGCTGGTCTGTACGCCCTGGGCCCGGCTTTAAGGCGCGGCCGGGCCTCCATCCTGCAGGGGGATTCACTGGGGGCTGTCTTAGCCGGTGAGGCCCTTTATTCCATTTAAAATGTCAGGATTAAAATAGGGAATCTTTGAATTCAGGTAAAATGTACAGATCACTTTTGAACTAAAAGATAATAAGTGCTTATTATGAGGAAATACTGCATCTTTTCAGTACTTTTCATGCCTTTCAGGATTCACTTCTCATTTTTGGTCCTCTAAAGCGATTACATAAGGTGTTTCTTCTTTTTTGTCAAATAGATCATTTCTGATAAAATTTATTCCTAAGGATTTCACGCTTTTTAAAGTTTTATTGGCTGTTCAGCACAGACAGCAGGTTCCAGTTTACCTCTGGATATTGAACTAAATAATCCCAGTGAAAAGGTGCAACAAGGAAGCCATAAGACAGTGGTTCTCAACCTTCCTAATGCCGCGACCCTTTAATACAGTCCCTCATGTTGTGGTGACCCCCAATTTCATTGTTACAAATTGAACATAATTAAAGCATAGCGATTAATCACAAAAACAGTATGTAATTATATATGTGTTTTCCGACGGTCTTAGGCGACCCCTGTGAAAGGGTTGTTTGACCCCCCAAAGGGGTCTCGACCCACAGGTTGAGAACCGCTGCCATAAGAGGATCAAAACTCTCCTCTTACCTCCTGGCGACGGCAGCTCCTCCCAGGTCAGTCCCGCGGCCGCGGAGCCGCCCACAGCCCCGGCGCAGCGCTTTCCTCCCCGTGTCGCGGAGAAGCTTCACACCAAGACATGAAACTTTAAAAACACACACACTTTACCGTGTCGCTCTTAAAAGAGCGTGGAAAACTGTGCTGCAGAAAGCCAGCAGGTTATAAAGTTTGAAAAAATATTTTAATGTATCAATAAAAGGTTAATATGAAAAACATACCAATTAATTAGTAAAAAAATAAATAACTAAATACAATTCTGAACACAGAATGAAGTTAGAAGGAGAATATAACAACAGATCTATAAGCCAATTGATACAAAAGCAGGATCCTACCCATCGCCTTTCAGCCACATGCAAATGCCGGTTACGGTGGGATCTGACCCGCTCCCTTCCGGAAGGCGAGGTTTTCGGAGCGGCGTCTGCTGAGCGTGCAGGCAGACGTGTGCTCTCAGTGCTGCCCTTGGCGTCAGTGCGCTAATCTATTGGTCAAGAAACATGTTTAAAATCCACTGCACACGACTGAAGGGTACAATTTACACCGTGAGACCAACAGCACAGTCAGGGGAATGAGCATCCCCTTCTCCCCAAACACGCCCCCTGGCCGTGTGGCCCCTCCGTCCTGCTGCCCCGACCCCCCCCAACCGCCCCCACTACCCCTCTCCCCCTCCCGCCCCCAGGCAACCATGAGTCTCTTTCTCTTCCCGAAAGTCAACTCGGAACTTCCCGACTTTTCTGTGGATGGAATCAAGCAGCGTTTATTCTTTCAGTCTTGCTGCTTCCACACATCGCATTTCGCCTGCGACTCACCCGGGCCTCCTGCCTCAGAACCCAATTCTCTCTGCTGCTGATTTCCCTCGTGTTTACCACCCCCTTTTGATGGACGCTTGCTTCCCGTGACGAGCGGAGCTGCCGTGAATATTCTGCATGGACATCTGCTTTCCTTCTGGGGCCGGATGCCCACGCGTGAGGCTTCGATCGGATCGTAGGCGTGTGTCTAACTTGGTAGAAACGCCACACACTTTCCTGAACCGCGTCCAGCACGGCCAGGGGGTGAGCCCGAGGAGGGGCGGTGAAGGATTAGAGACGACAGACAAGAGAATGCAGCTGGGGCCAGGTGGGTCGCTGCCTGGATGAGGAAACAGTGACCCAGCCTGCAAGCCGAGGCTTTATTTTATAGTCAGAGCACACAGAGCAAAGCAAGGGGAGTGGTCAACATGTTCACACTGTTCTTGTGAGTTTCACTCGTTTTGGCAGCACTTGCTGCAGCTCCCACAGCCCATTAGCTACCTAGGGAGGACTATACGGTCAGGCTTAATTGTGCTGGCAGGGCCCTGCCCTCTAGGCTGGGACTTGTTTGTGGCCCTGCCACAGGTCAGTCCGAGGCTTAACCCTATAGCCGCTCCCTACACTTTTCCAAAGGGGCTGCACCAGCTCCGTCCCCACCAAAAGCGTTTCCAGGGCAGGCCCTGCCCCTGGTCACCCGCCTGGAGGGGGCTGTGCAGGCAGCCCTGCAGGAGGAAGAAGTGTAGCTTTTCTCTATGTTTCCTCACCGACTCCCATGGGAGCACTTTTTTCCTGTGTTTATTTACCATCTGAATAGCTTCTCTGGTGACGTCGGCTCCAATTGTTTGCCCATTTTTAAAATTGGGTTGTTTGCCATCTCATTGCTGAGTTTTGAGAATTTCTGTTATATTCTTTACTTTCAAGTAAACAAACAATTAAAGAGCTGTATATCTCTCACCCATTTTATGAAGATTACCAGTGGCCCAGTGCACAGATTCGTGAACATTGAAAGGAAATTAATTAGAAGAAAGATTCATGCGGTAATTACATTACTGCAAAAATATTACATCAAAATAGTATATATAATATACTGTAGGGCGCGGCTGTAGGGTTAAGCCTCGGACTGACCTGTTGGCAAAGCCACAAACAAGTCCCAGCTTAGAGGGCACAGTCCTCTTGACATAATTAGGCTTGACCTTATGACGTAGCTAATGGGCTGAGGGAGATGTAGCAAGTGCTGCCAGAACAAGTGAAACTCAGAAGAACATTGTAACGATGGTGCCCACTACCTTGTTTACCTCTGGCTATAAAATAAAGGCTCAGCTGGCCTCTGGATCTGTCTCTGTGGCCTCAGCCAGGCACAGGAGATCCACCTACACCCAGCTTATTCTCTGTCTGTCTTTTCTACATCCTTTGCCGCCCCCCCTCAGGCTCACCGAACCCTTGGCTGAGCTGGCCCGGTGCAATATGGTACCCTAAAATTAAAATACAAAACTTTTTAATATCGCTATTTACCCTTTCTCTATAATACAAGTGTCAGAGAAGAAAGAAAATTAGTAAAATGTATATGAAAATAATAAATTAAGAAACAACATAATGTAAAACAACAAAGACATGATTTAAAAATAAAAACATGATATAAAAGCAATGATAAAAACAATGATTGATAAATTGATTAATAAACATGATATAACAACAAAGACATTATATAAAAACTACAAAAACATGATATAAAAATATCATTGATAAAAACAATGACTGATAGCCGAAACTGGTTTGGCTCAGTGGATAGAGCGTCGGCTTGCGGACTGAAAGGTCCCAGGTTCGATTCCGGTCAAGGGCATGTACCTGGGTTGCGGGCACATCCCCAGTAGGAGATGTGCAGGAGGCAGCTGATCGATGTTTCTCTCTCATCGATGTTTCTAACTCTCTATCTCTCTCCCTTCCTCTCTGTAAAAAATCAATAAAATATATTTAAAAAAAAAAAACAATGACTGATAAATTGATTAAACTTATTCTAATATCTCCCTGTATAGCACGTTAAGAGTGAAAACACTTTCAGAGTGCTTCACTAATTTCCCTTGTGATGAAGTATTTACAACTTTAACATCAAACGCTCTTCAAACTCAAGAAAAAGCAACATAGACCTGACCATGTGCGAAAACGGGTTCAGGTAGAAATATGCCTACTCTGTCTAGAGTTGGTCCTTGTGATTTATTAATAGTCATTGCAGACGCTGGCATCACGGGAAACCATCATTGAATCAATTTAAATGGGAGGCCAGTGTCAGACGGGACAAATCAATTCTTGGAATCAGAACAACCTCTCCTTCCGCAGATCCTGTTAATACTTCAGCTTCGATTATGTTAGGTCGCGATCTTGTGATAATAAATCTGGTGCCATTACAACGGCCTCATTTACATTCTGGCGTTGCGTGCCATTGGCACCAGCGAGAGCTTTATATGTATTGCGCACGTGCGAGTCAATGTTTATTTTTAAATTGCCAGCGCGCATCAATTGCCAGTGAGTGTCTTATGTACCAGGCAGTCGGTCGGTCAGACGATCGGACGGATGGACAGTCGGTCACTTGGCCTTTTATGTAGAGACCAGTAGCCCTGCACACAAGTCCGTGTGCGAGTAGCTCGCTGCCATTGCCTCAGCTGGCCACCAGCCCACCGCCGCTGGGAGCTCTCCGCCGCTGGGAGCTCTCCGCCACTCGTAGCTCACTGCCCCGCCCTCCCGTAGCTCTCGCCGCTTGTAGATTGGTCGTGACGTTACGGTGTAACAGATAATTAGCATATTCCTCTCTTATTATATAGGATGATGGGACGATACACTTTGCTAGCACCTCGTTAACACTGCTTCCCTGGGATCTGGAGATATTGTGGGGGTGAGCGGGGAGAAGGCCAGGGCCAGAGAGGATACAGAGTGTCCAGATAAAAACCAGAGGCCACTGTGTGAAGACAGTGTAGCTTATCGAGACGCGCACGAGTCGCCAAAGTATTTATGGCGGTTCCCTCCAGACGGTGTGATTTGCATCTTAATCTGTTGGTATTTTTAAATGTATGTAGTTGCACAGTCAGTGTTCAGGTTAACAGCACAGAATGTGTTGGTTTGAGGGAGAACCGCAGATTCGGCGTGGCTGCCTGGTGGCCTGCAAAAGCCATGTCACCACCCACGGCGGCCACGGCTCGGCTGCTCCCGTAAGGATCATGTCTAAGGATCATTTCATTCCTGCAGCAGAGAGTTTGGCGTCGTGACACGGGATTGAGGCAAAATCATCCCAGAATCACTAACTACTTCCTCCCTCTTCCTGCTCACATGCGGCTCCTCCGTTTTCTGACCGACCTTTCAGAAACGGCAACTCTCTGCTCTGCAGATTCTGCAGGTGCTGCGTCAGGGAACCCAGGGACCTCAGATCCGATCGTCCGATAACAGAGCTCTTGCTTCCATAAATGGCATGAGAGCTTGTGCTCAGGTGAATCACCCATCCACCTTCGTGGTGACTCATTTGTTGGAGAAGGACAAGCTCAGACACCATGGCCGTGACTAGTTTTAAGACGTTAAATAAATACCCAAACGCAGCCGTGGCTGGCAGTGTTTTCCCACACGTGGCTGTGCAATAGAAGACATTGACGTGAACCCAACATCCGAGGGGGCCTCAGCGGTCCCCCTGCCCAGCTCTGAGCCCGGGAACCTCACCGGGGCTCACAGAGGACCTACTGTGTGCCCGCCACGAATCGGGGCTGCCTCTGTGAACAGCTGGACTGGTCAGAGCTGAAACACTTCTCTTCCCATCCCTCCTCTATGCTGAGCCCTGCAGGCTGTTCTTCACCCCTGTGTGCGCGTCACTCCTGACTGGTCCTCCCCCGTGTCACTGACATTCTCTCTACGATCCTTGAAAGTCTCACGGAGGCCCCTGAGCCCACGAGGAGCCGTGAGCAGCTTACGCCTCGGCTTTGACCTGGGCATCCAGGCGTTTGCTTGCTGCCGTTCCAGTGAGTCTTTTTCTGGAGGTTCCTCCTGCTCCTTCGTCTGTGACGTGTTCGTTCGCCTCTGCCCTCCCCCCACCCCCCGCGTGTGCGCCCTCCTTTACTCTCTCGTCGTTGAATTCCACGCAGCAGCGTTCCGGCAGCTCTGAGTGACGGCTGTTCTGTGTTGCAGTTGTGATTTTGAGGTGGTTGTGGGCGATGGGGAGTACCGGCATCCACCTGCACCACCAGCTTGGGTCTCCTGTGTATTTTTTATTTTTTTTAAGAATATATTTTTACTGATTTCAGAAAGGAAGGGAGAGGGAGAGAGGGATAGAAACATCCTATATAACAAAAGGGGAATATGCAAATTGACCCTAACGATGGAACGACCGGTCACTATGACATGCACTGACCACCAGGGGGCAGACGCTTGACACAGGAGCTGCCCCCTGGTGGACAGTGAGCTTCCACAGGGGGAGTGCCGCTCAGCCAGCGCCGAGTTTCCTAAAACCACTGATTTGTGAACATCAAGCCTCTTGGGTTTAAACAACTTGGGGCTGAAACCGACATGGGCCATTCTCCGCCCCTCCCCATGACCGGGCGGCCAGGCGGGCGTGCGGCCAGCCCCGGGCGACGCTCACTCTGAGTGTAAACAGGAAGACACGGCTCCGTGGGCCCCGCGCCCACCAGCTCCTCCTGAGCCCAGTGTTGGGGATCAACACTTTAAAAAAATAGATGTTTATCTGAAACAAACCCCAACCCTTCCAACTCATCTTTATTTTTATTCACAGTTAAATGGCCTGGATGCTCGTTTAATTTTCAGAGCAATAAATACAAGCTGTTGTTTTCTCCCCGTGATTTACGGCCTGGCAGGGAGTCCGTGCTCCAGCTCGCCAAGCGCGTTACTGACACGAAGCGATAGCGTCGTTTTTATTCCTCTCAGATAAGGGAAATATATCTTGGTTTTAAGGGAACCTTGGCTTCATTTCGCAAAACAATGAAATAAATAATAAGTCTCTGTGAGAAATCATCAAAACAAAAATAAGAAGGAGCTGACAGCGTTCCCGGCCCTGCAGCCGCGTGTGTGTCTTCCTGCTGCTCGGAGCTGGCGCAGGAGGGTCCGGGCCGAGGGCCCCGCTGCAACGGGGCTGTTCCCATCGGGGTGTTTTCACCAAGTGATTCTCCGAGAGAAAACAAGGAGAAGCTGAAGGCGCTGCCCCTGAGGAGCGGTAGCTGGGGTCCCCACGGCGGCCTGTGGGCCCGGACTGACACGGCGACGCCGGCCATTCTCCCCGAGGGACGGCTTCTTCCAGGCCAGCTCTGCACGTGACAGCAGAGCTGGGCGTCCTCCAGGGTCGCACGGATTCCCAAAGGCGTCCTGGTGCAAGAGTCTGTGGCGCTTCTGAGCACGAGCTC
>NW_005873355.1:0-25293 GCF_000147115.1 Myotis lucifugus
AGTGCAGTCATAGTGACTGGTCAATTGTCTGCCCTCTGGTGGTCAGTGTGTGTCATAGGGAACAGTTGAGGGGCCTTGGCATATCATTAGCATATTATGCTTTGATTGGTTGACTAGATGACCGGACACTTAGCATACTAGGCTTTTATTATATAGGACTAGAGGCCCAGTGCACAAAAATTGGTGCACTCGGGGGGGAAGGGGGGGTCCCTACGCCCGGACTGTGCCCTCTCGCAGTCTGGGACCCCTCAGGAGATAACGACCTGCTGGCTTAGGCCTGCTCTCGGGTGGCAGAGGGCAGGCCCAATCCCTAGGTACAGCCCCTGGTCGGGCTCAGAGCAGGGCCAATTGAGGAGTTGGGGCGCCGCCCCTGTCATGCACAGAGCAGGGTGGATTAGGAGGTTGCGAAGCCACCCTCAGTCACACTCAGGGTAGGGCCGATTGGGGGGTTGGGGCTCCGCCCCCTGTCACACACAGAGCCGCAGGGCGATCAGGGGGTTGGGCTCTGCCCCCTGTCACGCTGATCCCGGTGCCAGGAGGCTCGCGGGCTCCGCTGATCCCGGTGCTAGGAGGCATATTACCCTTTTACTATATAGGATAGAGGCCTGGTGCACAGGTGGGGGCCGGCTGGTTTGCCCTGAAGGGTGTCCTGGATCAGGGTGGGGGTCCCCACTGGGGTGTCTGGCCAGCCTGGATGAGAGGATGATGGCTGTTTGCAGCTGGTCACACCCCCTTCAGGGTGGGGGTCCCCACTGGGGTGCCTGGCCAGTCTGGGTGAGGGGCTGAGGGCTGTTTTCAGGCTGGCGGGTGAATGAAGCTCCCAACTGCTCCTTTTTTTTCTTTTCTTTTTTTATTCTGGGCCAGCTTTAGCTCTGAAGCTTGGCTCCAACTCTTAGGCCTTGGCTGCTGAAAGCAGGTATCTGGTCTGTTTCAGTTCTATAATCGAAACACTGTTTCAACTCCAGCTCTGAGATCCTGGCTGGCTGAAAGTAGCCAGGGGTTTTGTTTAGCTTCTATATTTGTAATAATGTTTCAAACTGCAAGCTCAGAGGCCGGCAGTGGCAGGCGGGGAACGCTTCCTCCGTCACTGAAGCAAGCAAGCCTCATGTTCGCTTCAAGCTGCCTCGCTGCCGGCCGCCATCTTGGCTGGCAGTTAATTTGCAGATCGCCCTGATTAGCCAATGGGAAGGGTAGCGGTGTGACACCAATTTGCATGTTTCTCTTTTATTAGTGTAGATAATATTACATATTAGAGGCCTGGTGCACAAAAATTTGTGCACTCGAGGGAGTCCCTCAGCCCAGCCTGTGCCCTCTCGCAGTCTGGGACCCCTCGGGGGATGACCACCTGCTGGCTTAGGCCTACTCTCCAGGGGATTGGGCCTAATCTGGTAGTCAGACATCCCTCTGGCAGCTCGGGAGCCCTCGGGGGATGTCCACTTGCCAGCAGTGAGCAGGCCTAAGCTGCAGTCGGACATCCTTAGCGCTGCTGAGGAGGTGGGAGAGGCTCCCACCACCACCGCTGTACTGGCAGCCATCAACCTGGCTTGTGGCTGAGCAGACCTCCCCCTGTGGGAGCGCACTGACCACTGGGGGAAGCTCCTGCATTGAGCATCTGCCCCCTGGTGGTCAGTGTGTGTCATAGTGACCAGTCATTTCCAGTTGTTCTGCTGTTAGGGTAAATTTGCATATTACCCTTTTATTATATAGGATTATATATGGGGTAGGGAACTTTAGGAGGATGTAGAGGTATTTTGCATTTTGTTCTTGTTTTTCACAAAGATACCATCAATATATAGTTATTAAAGCATCTTTTATGTATTAAACACTGTTCTGGAAACTGCATATATTCAGTGATGAGCAGAGAGTGTACTGCCCTCATGAAGTTCACACTGAAATAACTCACACCACCCATTATGCTGTAACTGTCCTTCCCCGCTAACAATATGTAATGTTAGAGAAGATTCTCAAGTAATTTATGTAGATACTTCCTGGAGAGGAGCTTAAATCACCCCCATTCCTTCTTTCATGTGGGCTAGACTTAGTAGTAATTTTCCTCAGAAGACTAGGGTATGGAAAGGGGAAAAAGAAAATTCCATAGTGGAGAGACTGGCAAACACTGCTTCAGTTAGGTCAGTGGTTCTCAACCTTCTGGCCCTTTAAATACAGTTCCTCATGTTGTGACCCAGCCATAAAATTATTTTCGTTGCTACTTCATAACTGTAATGTTGCTACTGTTATGAATCGTAATGTAAATATCTGATATGCAGGATGGTCTTAGGCAATCCCTGTGAAAGGGTCGTTCGACCACCAAAGGGGTCTCGATCCACAGGTTGAGAACCGCTGATGGGTGATCAAGTTTAATGTCATCACTGGTAAGTCATGTTGATACCTTTGTCCTCAATATAATGTGGTGAGAATAGCACTTTGCCTGTGTAGTCTGCCTCCCCAAACGCCATAACCCCAGTCTAACCATGAGAAAAACATAAGACAAATTCCAATTGAAGGGCAGTCTACAAAATATCTGATCTATATTCTCCTTCAGACTACCAAGATTTGAAACAATAGCGTATTTGGAGAAATTGTAACAATTTACATGACAACTGAATATCCAGTTCTTGAATGAAATTATAGAACAGACAAATGACATTAGGTAAGAACTAATGAAATACAAATAAAGTATTTAGTTTAGTTAATAGTAAATACTGGGCCCGGCCAGTGTGGCTCAGTGGTTGAGCATCAACCTATGAATCAGGAGATGACAGTTTGATTCCTGGTCAGGGCTCAATTTCCAGTAAGGGAGTGGGGGCAGCCAATCAATGATTCTCACTCATAATTGATGTTTCTATCTCTCCCTCTCCTTTCTTCTCTCTGAACTCAATAAAAATATTTTTTTAAGAAAATACTGGTTCCTTAATTGTGTCATAGAGACCATAGTAAGGTAGTAAAATGTAAACAGTAGGAGAAAGGGTGAGAGGTATATGACAAATTTCTGTATTATCTTTGTAACATTTAAATAAAACTATTCTAAAATAAAAAGTTTTATAAATATATACATAAATACTTAAATATATAACTGTATATGCATATGTATGTGTATACACATACACACAGGGTGGGGCAAAAGTAGGTTTACAGTTGTTCATATAGAAAATTCTATATAATAAAAGGCTAATATGCAAAATGACCAAACAGCAGAACAACAGGTCGCTATGACGTGCACTGACCACCAGGGGGAAGACGTTCAATGCAGGAGCTGCCCCTTGGTGGTCAGTGCGCTCCCATAGGGGGAGTGCCGCTCAGCCAGAAGTTGCACTCACAGGGAGTGGGCCTAAGCTGTCAGTCAGACATCCCCTGGGGACTCCTGGACTGCGAGAGGGTGCAGTCCGGGCTGAGGGACACCACCCCCCCTCGAGTGCACAAATTTCGTGCACCGGGCCTCTAATAATACAATAATTAATAAATAATAATACAAGAATAAACTGTGTTTCATATACTTATAACTGTAAACCTACTTTGCCACATCCTATATATACAGGTATATCTCATTTTATTGTGCTTTGCTTTATTGTGCGTCACAGATGTTGCATATCTTACAAATTGAAGGAAAGGCCCCCGTACACACCCATGATGATGTCATGACCTAATCACCTATCACAGTCCTCACCTCCTAACACCATCATATTGGGGATTACGTTTTAGCATATGAACTTTGGAGAGACACAACCATCCAATTATAGCATTGTGAGTTTTAAATTCTAGGTGTTGGTTGTTGCTGTTTGTAATTACCATAAATATTCTTGGAGTTTGTTCTGGGAGGTAATAAAATTACTTTGAAACAACTTGATATATTTGTCTTCTGCCTTTCTGCTTACTTAGGCAAGACCAGAGTAGCAATTATTTCTGGGTTAATTTTCTCCAGGACTGAAGCAATTCTATTCTTAGCACTGTAACCAATGCTCCATGCATTACGGGGCTTTCAAATCTCTCTATAGGGAACAGTCGCTCTTGTTGGCCGCGTGAGATATTTAGCCACTGTTCCTTCTCATCCTTTATGGTGTTTCTCTTCTGGCCTCAAGGAATGTCCCCAGGTACATGCACTGATCAGAACCCTGCTCCATATTCTGGGGATGATCCAAAAATGAGTTATCTCTTTGCAGCTCTCTCCTATCTTGCTCTCTGTTCTGTGAACTCTTGCTGTCATGGCTTCCCTGGAATCATAGTAAAGTCTCTTCAACTTAAGAAGTCCGCTGTACTTCATTTAGGTCTGTCCTCCCTGGACCTTGACTTGGAAACTTTCTCTAAACAATGACCGGTTGAATCAGAGGGTGTAAGTCACTGGTTTCCTATCTCATGGAATGCTGTCCTTCTTTGACGGATAGTCAATGCCTTGAGTGCTGTTGCTTCTCTGTTGTCCACCTGTTTCTGCTGTTTCAGTTGACAGAATAAATCCCATTCCATTTTACTACAAATTGATGAGAATAAAATTTTCTCCTTAATTTTTGAATGCATGATGACATTGTAGATAAAAACATGCAGAGCCTCTAGAAGAAGTTACATACCTACAAACATACAGTTCCCTTTGGCAAGAAAAAAAGAGTAGCTGCATATCACTTTGACACTGCAGAGGTCAGGGCTGATAGTATTTATTTTCACCCATTGTCCTCTGCCATAGTACGTCTGAGGTTTTAAAGAAAAGCTGAACCTTTTTACCAAGCCCTTGGATCTTGGCAGGACATGAACTGCAAACTCTGTTGTCATACATGTAGAAGCTGCTAAAGTTTTTGTACAGCTTTTCATCCTCCAAAGTATAGTTTTCTGCTAAGTTCTTTGGAGGGTAACCTAAATATGTGCAGTTAGGGAATCAGCTATTTGAAAGAAATTGTATGCAAAATTTGGGATTCCCTTCTCTGTGGCTTCTCCTGACATTTTCCTCCTTAACTTTTAGCTCCCCTGGCACACTCCAGCACTGCTCTCTGATTTCCTTGGCTGAGTGAGATTGCTGCTTATTGCACCTGTACCCAGAGGATCCGAGGGGTGTCTTTGGGGAAAAGTTTGTTACGTATTTAACTTTCCTAGTATTTTTTCTTCTTTTAAGAATCATTTCTTTCTCATTTATCCCCTCCCAATGTTAGTTGTTCTTCAGTGCCTTCAAATACTTGTCTTTTCTATTTTGTCCAGCTTAATAATTGTTATTGGCAGGAGATTTATCTGTACCCTGCCATGACAACAACCAGTACTCTTTCTGTTATTTGGAAAGCTCTTAAAAATACCAATGCTTGGGCTTCACTCCAGGCTAATTAAATCAGGATATCTGCAAGTGGGGTCCAGGCATCCGTCTTTTTAATTCTTTCCACATGAGTCAAATACACATAGAGAGCTGAGAACCACTGGGTCTAGGTTGACTAGTACCAACATTTGGTCTAGAATTCTGTATTTCAAATAAAAATTCCTGACCTTAGAAACAAATTTGAGATTTGTTGCAAGATCTCTTGCAAGAGATTTAGTGGGTGTATAAAGAGCTCCTAGTCCTGAGAAACAGGAGAAATTTTTTGCAGTAGTATTTCTCCTTTTTCTTTAGCTCCAATGCATTAATGGCAATTATAGACGCTCACTCTCTTTATTAAGTGAGCTTGACTAATGGTAATCACCAGGGCTATAACCAAGAGGGGAAACTGGCCTAACTTTCCCACAAGATCTCTTCAATTCACCTTCAGATCTTCTCACTGCTCACTTCCACTTTTAACACATGCTACCTCTTACGTTAGGGCTGTTCCAGAGTTCTGATTGAAAAGTATACTCTGGTGCAGCCATTATGGAAAATAGTATGGAGTTTCCTCAAAAAGTTAAATATGAAACTGCCATTTGACCTAGTGATCCCACTTCTAGGAATAATCCTAAGTAACCTGAAACACCAATGAGAAAAATGTATGCACCCCTATTTTCATAACTGCTCAATTTACAGTAGCTAATTTCTGAAAACAGCCCAAGTGTCCATCAGTAGATGAGTGGATAAAAAAGCTATGCTACATTTGCACCATGGATACTATTAGCAATAAAAAATAAGGACTTCTTACCCTTTGAAACAGCATGAAGGGACCTGGAGAGTATTATGCTAAGAGAAATAAGTCAGTTAGAGAAAGACAAGTATCACATGATCTCACTCATATGTGGAATCTAATGAACAAAATAAACTGTTGAACAAAATAGATCCAGAGACATAGAATCATGGAAAAGACTGTTGAATTTCAGAGGGAAGGCAAGGTGGGTGGGTGGGAAGAGATCAACCAAAGAACTTGTATGCATATATGCATAACCCATGGACACAGATAATGGGTGGTGAAGGCCTGGGACAGGGGGTGGGGGAGGGCTATAAGGGGCCAATGGGAGAATAAAGGGGACATATGTAATATTTTCAATAATAAAGATTTAAAAAATCAACAAAAGTATATTCTTTTGGAATATTTTAAAACACGGGATTTTAGGTTTCCTGGATAGGGAGGTTGGAATTCTAAGTAATCCCTTCTAAAAAATTTTTTTGTGTGTGTGTACACATTTAGTTTTATTGTAACAAAGCAACTTGTACACTTTTAACGTTTAAAACTGAGCATTATCTTTCCTTTCCAGTGAAACAAAAAGAAAATTTAGAAATAAACAGAACAAAATTACAATAGAGAAATGTCAGTTCCGAATAAGATCCTACAGGTTCTGCTGATTCTCCCATCGAGTGGCAGGGCTCAAGTCATCATTAGGAGAGAATTTTATTTTAAAAGTGTCATCTTAGACTGAAGGATGTCCATTAAACATCACAATTAAACATGCCAAAGGAGAAGCCATGTTGTCAAAATGCCCACTTAACCCACCCAAACATCTCAAACCCACCCTTTGCTGACCTTCTATAACCCCCCCTTTTTAAGTTTTTTTAATTTTTTTAAACAAGAGAAAGTAGACAGATACATGTTGGTAAATGCTAACTGTCCATATTCACATAGAGACACAGTATAATCTCTGAGCCCAATATACAGAGAAAGGAGGAAAAAAAGCTAGAATTCTATGCACTACTACACAGGGGCCTGGCCACCTCCAGCTCCCAGCAGAGCTAAAAGAGTAGAAGGTTTTTCTTTTTTTCCCACAGAGCATGGTGGTGCTTATTCCATTAAGATTTTCTTGAGACAGGAAGGGATAAAAATGAATTTGGAACAGAAAGGGGCAAAGATTCTTTTCCCACTGTATTCTGCTCAAGGTACATCCCCCCCCAAATAAGGTGAGAATCATGGTGTAAAGGAGAGAAAAGAGACCTCAAAAACATGGCGACTGAGCCCAAGTGGGGGCGGGGGGAGAAAAAGAAAAAAAAAGACTGAAACTTGCTCCCAGGGACTGGAGAAAATTAAAAAAGGTTGGAATCCATCAGTGTTCATTAGTCATCTTCTCCTTCATCTTCCTCTCCTTCTTCCCCCTCATCATCATCTTCATCTTCTTCACCTTCATCCTCATCCCCTTCTTCATCAATATCTTCCAATCCTTCCTCTCCTTCATCATCATCATCATCTTCTTCTCCTTCCCCTTCTTCATCATCCATGTCAGGAACCAAGTAGTACTGTAATGGACTTGGCCAAATGTCATCTTTGATGACTTCTCCCAACCGATCTGCACCTGCATCTGAATGGTCAGTGAACCAGGGAAAGAAGCTTTCTGGTTCCTTATGCTGTCTCTTCCTGCTGGCTGTATTTTGTGTTTGACTTGAACGTTTCGTCAAATCCTTTCCAGATTTCCATTTGATTTCAGTGGACTTTGAAGATGGATCACCACTCTCATTCAGATGAAACTCTTTGGAGAGAACTTTATTTTCAAAGTAAGGATTTTCATCAAAATAAAAATCTATTCTGTAACCTGATTTAATATCTTCAAATTCTGTCACTTCAACTCTTGTCAAATAATGCAGTGCCTCTTCATCCTCTTACCCAAGCAGTGCAGACACTTGTGGATGGTTGACAAATGTTGTTACCCCAAAATTTGGGATTTTGGCGATCAATTCTGACCTCTTCTGAAAAAATGGTTGGTGGAGTTTGTTATATTTTTGTTCTACTTTCAAAATCTCCTCACTGGCTTGTTCATTAAGTCTGTCTATTTCATTTTGTTCTTCATCAATTTGTTCAATCGCCTCTTGCTGTTCTCTTCCTCCCTTTGGCACGTCCTGAGGGGTCAGCTACCTCTCCGGCTTGGGGACTGGAGGCACTAGCGAGGACTGGCGTTTGGGGGCCGTGCAGCGAGGGAAGCCTGAGAATCCGATCGCAGGGAAGTGGCCGGGCTGGAAGGCGCGCTGAGACTCCTAAAATTTTCTTTAATATTCAAGTTTTGTGTGGAATTTTTAGTAGAATTATATTACACTTAAGAATTTATTACTAATTTTATATTTATTTTTTAATGTTTTTTTTTAAAATTAGTTTTTAGAGATAAAGGAATGGAGAGAGAAAACAAACAAACAAAAATGTCGATGTGAGAGCAGAACTGCCTCCTGCATACCCCCTCCCACACACACACGCTAGGGATCTAGCCCCCAATAGGGACATGTGCCCTGACTAGGAATTGAACAGGCAACATTTTGGGGCATGGGACAAGGGCCCAACCAACTGAGCCAACCAGCCAGGGCTAATTTTATATTTATTGTGTAAGTGTAATAATTCTGGGGCTATATATAAAAGTGTCAGTCATAATGACCTGGTACGTTTAGGTTACGAAACAAAATATTTTGGCTCAGACTAGATGTAGATTTTTATTTCTATTCTGTTTATAGTATTTCTTCTGCCTCTCCTCAATTCTTAGGAATGAATCTATAATAATAAAAGCGTAATATTCTAATTAGACCGATGTCCTTCCAGACGAAGCCAGGGCTGCGAGGGAAGCCCGGGTCCCGGGTGCCAGAGGGAAGCTGGTGCGGCAGCCAGGGGAAGGAAGGCCTACTCTTGCATGAATTTCATGCATTGGGCCTCTCTCTCTCTCTCTCTCTCTCTCTCTCTCTCTCTCTATATATATATATATATATATATATATTCAAGTACTCAATGTTCTTTTTAAAGCAAACTATCATGTCAAATCATTCCATAAATTTTGATGCTTAAGTCATAAATGTTTAGGAATTCATTATGCTATTTTTGTCAACTTCCTTTTCCCAAAGTAGCTTACTGGGAAGAGCCATCGCTTTTCTTCCTTCAAAATTTCCATTAGATTCTCTATTTTATGTGAAATATAAGAAGCACAGTTAAAACTTATAGTTTTCTTTTGAGAGAAAGGCAAAATGCTAATGTTATGACAGAAATCAGGCTGGCGGAAAGCCACAAACCAAACGCACTCAGAGGTTCAGAAAAGGACTGTCTAATTGCACTTGTGCCTGCTTAGCGGAGTCCTCTCCAGAGGCTGAGCCCCGAACAAAGCGGGGTTTGGCATTTTATGTTCTTCCAGGCTCTTTGTCTCCCATATATGGCATATACATACATTCTGGACATTCTTTCTATGTTATATGTTAAGCTTCCGGGTATCTGTTGCAGTCTGGGGAGGAGGGCCGTAACCTGAGACAGCAGAAGCTTGACCAGCAGTGGAGCCTGCTGGAATAGAAACAGAAGCAAGTGAGATTACAGAACCTGAGGTGTGGTTATGGTGATGCCAGCAGGGAGGGGGCTTGCCATCTCACTAACTTTCACTATTAAAGTAATTAGTTGAGTACTCATTGATTATTAGCTCCTGAATTAAAGATCTTTATTGGCATTAAAGTATCATGATCTTTTGGAAACAGATTATTTTGTCTGATAGGAGAAAATAGTAAGCCAAAATGCGATTATTCACACTGACACCTTTTGGTAAATCATAACCCCATGCTGACAAGCTGTTCCTAACAGATCCTCTTCCTTTTTCAGCCATATACATGACGGAATAAAAAATTTTATCTCTTTCTCCTTTAAAATGTAACTTCTCTCTCAGCTAGGATGGTGACTGCTGAGTCATCCAATTCATCCCAGCTTTTATTGTAATGTCTAGAAATTCATCAAACAACAAGAATTTGGCAAAGAACCAGAAAAACTCCAGGAAGAAAACTAGATAAATGAAAGAGACACACCTGTGAGGAACGTATAAAATAACTTCAAAATTATTTAGAATAAAGTTTGATGACATTTTGGTAACTCTTAGAAGTGTTTACGTGTGACTGCAAGGTCATCCATATCATGTCGTCTATCTCCATTTAAAACTACAGAGGACCTGGAGAGTATCATGCTAAGTGAAGTAAGTCAGTCAGAGAAAGATAAGTATCACAGGATCACACTCATATGTGGAATCTAAGTAACAAAATAAACTGATGAACGGAGTGGATCCAGAGACATGGAAGCTTGGAACAGAGTGCGAAATCTCTGAGGGATGGCGGGGGAGGGTGGGAGGTAATCAACCAAAGACCTTGTATGCATATATGCATAACCCATGGACACAGACAATAGGGTGCTGAAGGCCTGGGGTAGAAGGTTAGGGGGTAGGATAGAGGGGGTCAATGAGGGAAAAAAGGGGACATAGGTAATAATTTCAACAATAAAGAATTATAAAACAAAACTACACAGGAACTAGTTGGACAAACTTCCAGAGAGCTTGCTGGGGAGGCTGTTGGGTGTAGCTGAATAGTGGATGAATGGTCAGGGGCTGGCTGGGTCAGAGGTGGTGGGATTTAAAATCAGCCACTAGGACTTCTGTTAGAAAAAGGGTGGAATCAGCTCAATAGGCAATTAGCAATGAATGACACTCTGAGGTAACCACATCTGAAGAGCTTACTAAAAGGATTTGCAAAAAATCCCGGCCTGAACTCCTTAGGCAAGAGCATCCTAGGTGCCTCTAATAGTTGTTTTCTAAATATTCACCCAACTGCCACTTTAAAACTACCCTGCTGTATAATATAAGCTCATCATGACTTACAACAGATAACCCAATTTAAAAGAAATGTCACTGACACCTGCTGAGGCTCAAATCAGGTAGCTGAGAGGAAGTGGGGAAGAAGTAAAAATAAAAGGAGGAAAATAAGGAAATAAAGAATTAAAAATATATATTTATTAAGGAAAGAAAAAAGTGGTAAAAGAGGGAGGGTGAGAATCAAGTCTGAGGGGTCAAGAATCTCTAAATCTACTATTTTAGGCACCGATGGAGCTCTAAACCAATAGTTGGCTGTGTTCAATGGATGCATTATAAACCCCACAGGGACTTTTCTTTTCTAATCCAACACTTTGATGTTTTTGCAAGCAAAAATCTCCCTGAGATAAATTATAAGAAAAAGTATGGTAAGTCTCTAGAACCTCTTTAACTGAGAAGCCTGACACATTAAATTTCCACCATCACCAATAACAAATTGGATGAAATCAGCTTATTTTAATCAATGGTGCCAACAGACAGAATCCCTTTTCAGTGACTCTCCTGGCCTCTGCATTAGAACACATTGTCATTCCAGTAAAAAATAGCAGAGCATTTAGGAATATGTGCTCTCACCCTAATGAAGATAAGGATGCTCATTAAAAAGATGAAACATTTCTAGCTCAGAGTAATATTTCTAAACTAAAAAGCATGGGCATGAGATCAAACCATGGAAGTGTTGTGCCTGCCTCAAAAGTGAAAAATGATGGATGATGACAAGAGAAATCAGAAGAAAAATAAAGAGTTTATACCAACCTGGAAAGTACCACAGTGCACTCAAAGCAGCTAAGTCGTGTTCCCTGATCAATACAATAAAATGCCGTCAATAAACTGGGCAGCAGCCCTCACAAGGTACATAGCTTATAAGCTGCACTCATAAGTCATTTAGGCTCCACAAAGGGTACTTCTCTCAAGAAGCTGAAAGTGTATGTATATTTATCGCAGACAGAAGCCTATTCTCAAACAAAAGCTTGAAGAAATCTTCTCTTCTTTTGACCAAATATAATTTTGGTTCTTACTTTAAATATAGAGGGAATTTTAATAACTACCTAAAAGCCTTTGGAAACCAAAGAAGCACTCTTGACAGAGATCTGAGGCAGCCAACAGGATACATTAAATGTAGAATGATTTTTTAAAAAGACGACATCTTAAATAGTTCCCAAATCAGGTGGTCATATATGTAGTATTTTTCACAGCAGCAAGAGAGGGATTTTAGCCCAGGTGGTGGCTCAGTGGCTGAGCATCAATCCATGAACCAAGAGGTCCCAGGTTCGATTCCTGGTCAGGGCACATGCCCAGGTTGTAGACTCAACCCCTAGTAAGGGGGCGTAGGAGACAGCTGATTGATGTCTCTCTCATAGATGTTATTGTTTCTTTCCCTCTCCCTTTCTCTCTTTCTAAAATCAACAAAAACACATTTTTTAAAAATAAAAAAGAAAGGTATTTTATTGGATTAAGAAATGGGGGTCAGTTGTGAAAATGCAGTTTGATATTGAAACTTATGGACTCTGGTGCAAAAGAGTCCCCTAGAAGAGCACTGGGTGTTGAATCCTTGGTGAAGTAAGTCCCCCTCGTTGTGAAAGAAGACTGGAGTGAGTGTTAGGAGGCTGGGAGTCTAGTTCCTGTTCTTCAACTACTTATAACTGTGGTCTAAATCAGGTCATACCACCATTCTAAGCTTTAGTCTACATTTGGAAAATGAGAGGGCTGAATTGGATCTCTTCCAGCCAAGATTTAAAATCATATTTCAATCCATGCCTTTACTAGAATATGCACAGTTTTCCATGGTGTATCTTGTGTTGCTGGAATCTTAGGAGAGGGGCAGGGAAGGCATCATGACAACAGTGATGCTAATAGAAGATCTAAGAATTTTAAATGCAAGATCATCCTGTCATTTCATAAATTTCCATTCTCACTCATCTGAGTAACCTATGTAATAAAACCCTACTATGCAAATCGACTGAACAGTGGAACGACTGGTAGCTATGATGCGCACTGACACCAGGAGGCATATGCTCAACGCAGGAGCTGCCCCCTGGTGGTCAGTGCACTCCCACAGGGGGAACACTGCTCAGCCCGAAGCCGGGCTCACAGCTGGTGAGTGCAGCGGCCAGTTAGTATATTATATAAACTCTCTCATGCACCAGGCCTCTAGTATATTATATAAACTCTCTCCTAATTTTTCCTCCTTTGCCACCATCATTGCAATTTAAAGGCTTTAACTTCATTCCATGCTTATTTTAATATGATTGCACCCACGTTGTAAGAGTGGATGAGCACATATCCACTAAGGCAATACCTATTCCTTCTCTAAGACACGGAAAAAATTCACTGGATTTTCTTAGAGGAAAATCTGAGGGGATTTCCTCAACCTACTTGCAGGATTTGAAAAACAACTTGGAACCCACTAAAAGGCTTTTACACATTTTGGAGTTAGGTATGCAATCAATCTGATGCACAGGCTATATTGATCATGTGACTTTGGGTTTAAAACCCTTTGACTCTAAGTCTTATAATTTAGAAAATCTAGATAAACCATCTACTTCACAGAATTACTAAATATAAATTAAGCAATTTTGTAATATATGTTTACTCAATACTTGTCAGTGTCCTAAACCCACCACAATACCTACATTTTATTTTAAGAAAAACATTAAAAACGTAAGTTCATCGTAGAGAAGTCATAGCCAATTCCTAGGTCTGCCAAACAATGTCACTGTCTCCTGAGGAAAACTACTGAGTCAGAAAGGAGGCAGCCTGTGGGAGTCAGCGAAATCCATCTCTCCGGGAATCAACTCAGAGGTGGTCAGGGGAGTGGTCCTTCAAAGGAGGGACAGTCCGTTATAATGTACTTCCGCTGCCTTTAGAGAGACTGTCTACAAACCTAGATTAAGCCAAACTGTATGAAAGGTATTACCGATTGCCAATTAAAAGAAAAAAAAAAGAACTTTTGATGCAATCAGTTGGAACTATCACAGAATGCCGATTCTTCCACTTGATTTCATATCAATTCAATGACTGGCATTACTTCAAACACTTTGCCCAGTTAGATAAAAGGTATTTGTCTTTTGAATTTTAAAAAAAATGGAATTCTCCACTCTAAAATATCTGAAAATCACATCGAAAGTCGATGTGCCAACAGCTTGTTCTATTAATCAAAAATGTTATGTCAGGATTCAGTCATTCCATTTTTAAGTCAGAGGAGGCAGTTATAACTCATGTTCCAACAGGTTAAAGTTAATACAAGCATCCAAAACTATCTTAAATTCCATCATGCAATATTCATTCTGATGACTTGTGAAAAAAAAAGTGATCCTAAAAATGTACTATTATAAGTGAAAACGCATTACATTGAATGTGCACGCTGCCTCGGAAAAGCAATCGTTTGGTGGCCAAGGTAACAGAAGTAAATGAAATAGGGGAGAAAATAATCATGGGACAAGTAGCTTAAAAGGATGCCACACACTTCTCTGTGAGTTAATCTGAGTGGAGTTAGTTTTGGAGGCTGAATGGTATAAGGCAAAAACGTTCCATTGTATCAGGTAAGCAGAAGAGAAGAACAGACTTCTGTAAGTGGAAAAACTAGTTATTGGAAAGAAAAAAATGTGACTCTGTAGCTAAGTACAGAGCCAACCTTGACACTGTTGTTAGTGGAGTCAGAGAGAACAGCACTTGTCAGTACTTCTTGCATAAAAACTAAACAGAGGAACAGAGCTGATAATATCTGAAGCCAAGCATTTTATTCAGCTAAAGTGCCTAGCATTCCCGTGTGAGTACATGCATTCTTGTTTCCAATGCCATCATCATATTTAATGTATTTTAAGCATGGGTTATGTGAACTATGTAATAATAATGAATATTTTCATCAAAATAACTATATCGAGTGTTTATGTTTTTAAATGCCTGCAAAGTATGCCTGGAGACCCTCGCTTGGCAATGCTTAGCTAGTAAATAAAATATATATGCCACCTAGTGCCAAAGCCCTTTAACAGCACAAACAAAGCAGAGGTTTAGAGATACACATTTCACAGCATGTGTCCAATGCACTGCATAGTCTACCAAGCAGAATTTTTGTTGTGATAAGGTCATAAATTCTATTTATTTTGACTGTTTCCAATGGCTACCTCAAATACAGTATATAGTGAAATAGTTTGTGAATGTAAGTATTAATACAACATCTATGAATTTGCTAGGCTATGACTGTATACCATGAGAAGCTCAAATTTACAAATAATAACTGGGATTATAAATTCTAATTTTTTTGTATCCTCTAGGATGACTTCGGTTACAAGTACTAGAAGAGCATGATACAAATTATTTCAAATAATAATGAAACGTATTGTCTTTTCAGAGTGGGAAAATGGTTCCCAGAAACCTTCTTTCGTCTCAGTGGCCACAACTGGTTGCAGAGTATCCTAAAATAGTGGTTCTCAAAGTACACTCCTTATCACACACAAGACCTACTAAATCAGGTATGCGGGGTGAGGCTCAACACTGTTTTAACAAGCCCTCCAGGTAATTCTGATACACACTCATACGTGCAAACCAGTTCTCAGAGCCCATCCTGGTTTAACCAACTATAGTTGTTTAAAACTATCTGACTGTGCATCCTGGAGTTTAGGAGAAGGGCCTCTCCTGAGGGCAGATAATTGAATAAAACCAATACTTTGATAGCAAAGAAGGTATCAGAGAATGGGAGTGTGGAGAGGTGAGTGGATAAATGTTGAGAAGGCAACCTTTTCACATTCTCTCTCTTTAAACAGCATAGTGAAGGAGAAGACCAGGAGCTTTTGAATCCAAACAAATTCAGTTTGGAGACCTCATTCCAACCCTTAGTGAAACAAATGGCAAGTTATTGCATGACAGGCGCCTCTGCTTTGTCATCTCTGAAATTAGAATAATGCTCTTATCAGAGAGATTTTTTGACTGCAATATAGTAAGCACTGAGTAAATTGTGATTTCTCCTCACCATTTCATCAAAGCTCCCACTAGGCAAGATTAGCACTTTGGGGCTTTATTTTTTGTTTCATTTCTAACTAGCCAGTTAGATGGATAAGAGCATCTCAAAGTGTTACTTTATTATTTATTTACTAGCGGCTCAGTGCACGACATTCGTGCACTGGGGGGGGGGGAGGGTTCCCCTCAGCCTGGCCTGCACCCTCTTGCAGTTTGGGATCCCTTGATTGATGTCTGCCTGCTGGTGGGGAATGGGCCTAAGCTGGTAGATGGACATCCCTCGAGGGGTCCTTAGAGCTTAGAGCTGCCTCGGAGGTGGGAGAGGCTCTCGCCACCGCTGCTGTGCTCACCAGCCATGAGCCCAGCTTCTGGCTGAGCTGTGTTCCCCATGTGGGAGTGTACTGACCACCAGGGGGAAGCTCCTGTGTTGAGCGTCTGCTCCCTGGTGGTCAGTGTGCATCATAGCGACTGGTCGTTCCACCATTTGGTCAATTTGCATATTAGCCTTTTATTATATAGGATACAGCAAGGGTGTTACCCCAAAATTAACAGTATTTTCCTTCTGCAAATAGACTTTTTTTTTATTAAAAGCTGGCTCATCTATTGAATTGGATACTGGATTTCAACAGACTTTTGTCTGAACCATTGAAACAAAATATTTTATTGATTTAAATATAAACTATTCAACATTCTATCCTGAAGACTAGTTTTAGAGTCACCAGCTTCAGCAAATAAAAATGCAAAATACCCAGTTAATTTTGAATTTCAAATAAGCAAAGAATATTTTTTAAGTATAAGTGTATTCCAAATATTGTTTATCTAAAATTCAAATTTAATTGGTGTCCTATATTTTGTCTTGCAAACCTACTAGTATTCCACTTTCTACTGCATGATCCCACTACTGAGATAATCTATGGGAAGCATCTGAGAGATTGGTCAGTAAACTTAACCCTCCCACAATCAGAAGCATCAACAGTGTGAACACATTGCGGACTCAGTTTACTCAAGTGCAAAATTAGGCTACTAAACTAAAAATCTAAGGTGCCCTTTTTCTAAAACTGATGTATAGGAAGCTTCACAGCATTTCTGGGATCATATGAACAATTAGATGGTGCATTATTTTCAAAACTCTATAGTACTATGCAAATAAATATGTAATGGTAATCATAGAACAGCTTATCATTTTAAATTAAGATAAGTCTTATAAATAAAACTACTCAAAGCCTTTTTTATATACTTACATTTTATTAAAATACCCCCAAAATATCACCATGAGAGGTCAATGTAAGCAATATATTTGAATTTCTTCTATTTCAATTGCCTATAGATATTCATAAGGTAGGCCTTGAGAATTCTTTCCACCTTAGTATCCCTCTAAGTTTAATAGAATAAGCTACATTTATTTGTTACCAACAAACCTAGTAGCAATCCATAATAAAAAGTATGTGCTGAGAAAATCTGCTTGTTGTAAAATTGTTTTCAAGGAATAAGTAAAACATGATATATAAATAAATAACTGAATAATCTATATATAGTTACTTTTATCGAGGTATTTTCACTAATCATAAAATTATGTTAACACTATGTAGTTTAGCTATTTCTTTCTAAACTTACTTTGATAATATAAGTAAAATATAAATTGCATGTTTTCACCTCTTTATAGTACATTAGTAATATAAGTATATAAACAAAGAAATAAAAATAATAGTGCTTACATTAATAAAGCAAAATACCTGTTTATACCACAATGACAATTAAGGATAACCAGCTTAATAATCTTAGGACATTAAAATTAAGCAAATTTAAAAGACATGTTCACATTTCTTATCTACTGTGATCATAAAAACTTTAAAAAATTGATTCTAAATCTTTATGTTCAAAGAATAGCCTCATTTTATCAATATTTTAAATGCCAATTTTCTCAATGTTTCAAATTAGTTGTTTCTAAAAATAATTCACTCCTGCCAACTCCTGACAAAATAACGTAGGTCATATTATGTTTTTTATAGTAAAACTCAATTAAAGAAATTTATGGTTGAATATAACTAATTAAACAAAATAGAAAAGCAAACAAATAAGAAATTGATTTTAACATATAATATTTATGCTGAAGGAAACAGACATCATTAAAGAGGTAGGATAAATTAAGGCATAATTAGATTTTAAAATAGATTTTATTTATTTTAGATTTATTGATAGATTTATTTTACCTAAAATATAAAATTGTTATTTTTAAGGTCAAATGTCATCAAATATCAGTAATTTCATATAATTCAACCTAATGGAATGATTTTCAAATGCCTTTGGAGTTGAAACTAGCTCTTTAAACTTAATTTTACTCCAGATTTATGATTTGTAATTTCAGACATAAAGATGCTTATTGTGGCAAAATGTAATTAAATAATTAGAAGCAGTTTTAATGTATCTTAGTAGGGACATAGTTCAGAAAACTATTGTTCATATAAATTTTGGAATATTACTCAGTATGTAAAACAACAGTTACATAACTTTTTATTATACTTTACAATAGAAAGTCTGAGATAAGAAGAAGCAGAACTACATATATAGTACAATCTCAACTATGATATAAATGCATACATCAAAGTATCATCAGTGGGCGATTTATGAGATTTTCCTGTATGTGCCAGATTTTCTACTATAAATATCTAATCTTTTTTTAATGATTGGATTTTTAAAAAAGCTTATGATTCTTCTTTCCAACAGAACATGGACAGAAGTGACCATGTGTTAGTTCCACATGCAGCCTTTGCAAATTTCTTCTATCTTGCTCTTTCGCCCTCCACCATGCTCTAAATTAGGAGCTGTCCCTTCAGTTCATTCTTGCACTGAGAAGACATGCAAAGTAACCTACACTTGACTCAGATAATAAATATTTATGTTTGTTAGCTACAAATATCTAGGGCTTAATGCTACCCTGGAACAATATTGAAGCAAGAGGTCAGGAATCAGCACATGCTGAATCTGGGGAGGATGTGGGTATACAGTTGGTCTTTGAAAAATATGCACTTCCATCCTCTCTGATACCCAGGGCTTCAGATACAGCCTTTATTTTCAGGTTTACTCAACTCTGCATCTTCCTTGGCTTCCTCCCAGGTCTCTCTGGTCCTCCAGCTTTGTCAGTTTTCACTGCCTACTCATGACTATCTAGCTTCCTGCCCAGCCATTTCTCCAGACTACACACGAGTTGTAGGGTCAGGCTCCATGCTCTTCTGGTGCCAGTCTAGCAGCCTTCTTGGGGTACACTCAGAAAGTGAGGCAGAAGCTCCTGTTTATCTCAATGGATGAGTCTATCAAAACCTCCTGGGGTTTGACCTCTAGAACTGAGGAAATGTGGAGCCTTTATTCTTAAAACTCTTCATTCCAGTTGCTGATTGAAAATTTGATTGGGGTACAAAACCGATTTTTATACTACCTAGTACTCTTTCATAGTCTAGAGGTCAAGATATAAATTTTTAGAGTCCCAAGATACTGAATTCTTACAATCAAAGAGCATCACCCATGCAAACAAAGCTTATTCTGGATTCATAACTATTGTGTAATTTTGTAATTTACATTCAATAACTTGGCTTTCTCCTTAAGTTATATCTTCTCTCTGCAGAGGCAACGGACCCCCACCCAAAATTTGGTTCTGATGTAGAGACTGACGATGTCACACATACACACACAGAAACACAAACATCAAGAGGGTATGAGAAGCTTTAGTGCTAGCATTATGAGGACTCTGGGAAGAGCAGGACAAAGGTCTCAAACAGGTCCAAAATGGTTTGAGGGAGTAAGGAAAGTAGACACTAGGCTTTCTTGTGGGCTTGCTCAGATGTGGGCAGATGGCTGCTCTAGCAAAGGGAATAGGGAGGGGTAAGAATTAAAAGCTGTTAAAAAAAATAACAAAAAACAAACAAATACCAAACACTAAAAATGGGCATCAGCCTTCTCATTACATGAGGCATCCTGTATAGAAAGACTTGGAAGTCAAGGGGGAGTCATGACAATGGGAACAGAGGAACACCATCACCTTACTATCTCAAATTATTTTACTTGATAAAACTAACATTTCTTAAGACTGTAATAAATTCCTATGCTAAGTGAAACAAGCCAGTCAATGAAGGAAAAATACCACATGATCTCACTCTTTCATGGATAATTAAGACCATTACAAACTTTTGAACAATAATAAATACAGTGGCAGAGCTGCCTCAAACCGATTGTCGGACTGCAGTGGGAAGGCCAGGGAGGGTTGGGGGACAGGAGGGAGGGGAATAAGAGATCAACCGAAGGACTTGTATGCATCCATATAACCATAACTAATGGACATAAGACACTGGGGGGTAAGAGAGGGCAGGGGCTTGTCAAGGGTGGGGGGGAAAAAAGGACACTTATGTAATACCCTTTGTAATACTTTTAGCGAAAAAAAAAAAAGACTGTAATAAATTCCAAATGCTGCAACATACATGGTGAATAAACTTATAGATATATTTGTGCTTTGTTCTAAATTAATTTGTATATTTTTCTGTTCTCCTTTCCAAACTAAGTAGTAACACAGGCTTTCTTGTTTCTTTGCCCAATGGAGGGTTCTGGGTGGAAAGTTCCAAACAAGAGTCTTGTGAAAACAAAATTCTCTTCCTGAATGTTGCTTTTCAAGGTCTGAATTGTGGGGATCACCTTACGTTATATCCAAAGGAAAGAAAAAGGAGATCGGGGCGCTGAAGAGGCATTCAGCATCCGAGAAAGAGAGGCACATTGTTCTGGTCTCAGGAGAAGGACAAGAATATTGACTCTGACACCCAACTCCTAGAGATGCCCGAAGAAGGCAGGACTAAAGGGAAAGTTGCTTTAACCTTGCTTATTGTAAGCTGGCCTGTGCTGTCAGGCCTCGTCAAAGATTCTCTTGAATGCACTTGATTAAAAGAGATTCATTCAACTTCAGGGCCTCTGTAAGTCTAGATAATGAAAATACTAGTGGAAATCAGGAGCCCTTACCTTGGTGTTATGTTCTGCCAACAATCCTGGGAAATGTTTCAAAGTAAAAAGAGAACCAATCATCCTAGGGACTGAATTATCTGCACACCTGATATGATGGGAGCAGAGAGTCATATGTCATTTGACTTTAGTTAAAAAAAAAGACATGCAATATTTCTCCTGTGCTTATATTTAGATAGAATAATTCATCTCCTCTAGGACATATTATCCTGTTTGACTGAGCTAGACAACAAAGGGATAGCCTATGTTCAAAAGGTAGGAAAAATGATGATTCAGATTTGGCTTAAAGTGCTTCCACCATGAAACTAGCAAAAATTTGGTGTAAAAAATATATAAAAGATAAGGAAAAATGAGTAGATTCTGTCCTCAATGACTCCTTCTCTTAGGTCCATGGTCAGAATTCAGTAGAGGGCAGAGGTAGAAGTTCAGCAACTCAGAAACTAGGTCACATTGCCTTTTACACATAGGCTGGGGGAGGGGCCGTGGATGCTCAGATGTCTACATACCACCATCAAGGAAATGCTGGCTGTGCCACAGCCAAATACCTGCAGGTCTTATTACTACATCATGACTTGCCATAAATGTAACCAACTTAACAACCCAAAAGTCATAACAACACCACTTTATAAATGTGAAAACAGAGGCTCAGAGATTGTACAACTTATACAAATTAACTCAACTAGTAAGCTACTACCAACATTAAAACTTAAATCTGACCTCAAAGAATTAGTCTTTTATGCTACATTATATTAACATCCACTAATATTTTTTTCCTGATGTTATTGGACAAAATTTAGATGAGTTAATAGAGTGGATTGAGGTGAAATCATAATATCCTGTTAAGGGGAAGGAGACAGAACTGAAGGAGAAAGAGCTGATCATAAGTGGCAAAAGCCAACGAAAGTTCAGGAGAAGCAGGAGGACTACTGCTTTTTTCTATCTCCACCTATGAGGGAGGCCCAGACAGAGAATGGGCAGGTGAAGTCTGATAACTCAGAAAAGGAAAAATCAAGGAATAACTAAAAGTTAAGTTCTTAGGGACAATGATGGTCAAACAGGGGAAAGCAAAATCAGGGATACAAGCCAATTCACCAGGAAAAGTAAAGGGGTACAAACCCAGATGGGTGATAGCAGTAATTGGAATGAATCAAGGGGATCAATACAATGGAATAAACCTCCCAGAGATAAATCAGATCAGTCACTCAACTGCCTAAAATATTTCAATTGCTGTCTATTATCCTACAAGTAAAATCCAAATCTCTTATTCTGGTATAGAGGGCTTGTATTGAGCTGACTCAACTTATTTCTGTCCAATCTGCCCTTACTTTTGCATCTACTTTTATGTTGTATGCCATCCCCTTAGTCTCTATTTTCTTAGTGTTTAATCTCTTAACAAACCCAACCTGTAATTATCTAAACTTCTCACCCTAATTTCTATCCTTCCTTCAACTATATTAAAAATAGCTCCATTAATCAAGAAAATTATATTAAGTCTCTAGACATTATGTTAAGGATTTTATGCATAATATATAATGCACTGTTTATATTAGCCTTTGAAGATAGGTATTTTTTGCATGTTACAGATAAGGAAAGTGGGTTTCAAAGAGGATAAGTATTATATCCATCACTCTCCCACAGTAATTTATAGTGTAGCTTTACCCATGTACCCTCCTGACTCCCGAGCCCTAAAGTTCATAATAAATCCATTAAAGCTGCGTCTAAAACTGAAAGGTGAGCACAAAATAAACCTCATCTATTCTGAAGAAGAACATGTATCAAAGAGATCACAACCATCTTCAAGTTCCCAATGAATTATGTGTGTCCCAACAGCAAAATCATAAAACAAAAGCATTCAATTTCATCTGGAGAGATTACTTAAAAAACTCATTTCTACTAGTGGTCTTAGGAAAGATTTTCTTTTGTCCATGCCCATAGTAAGGGCCTAATAAAGGTTACCCTTAGAAAGGACTCGTTCACTCTTGGGTGTGAACATCTTTTATATTTCCTAACCTAAGTACTGAAATAATTATTTAAATATAGACATTAGAAAACCATTAAAATCAAATTATACCAGTTATGGTTTGCTGTTAAAAAGATATCAAGTATATATGGAAGTTTTCCAGTGTGCTTTTGTATACCCATCGACCATTGCTCTAAAGACTGTGTGAGTGCAACCTCTGATGAAGATTTCAGCAAGCACACATCTGAAGAGAACCTGAGGCGCAGGAAGAGAGCTGGGCTTGCAATGGTGTAACAATTATTACCAGTGCTTCCACGATTTCTCAGAGTGGGATAACAGCACTTTCTCTTAAAATTTTAAAAGCATAATTTATCATTAGGTTCCTGAATCACTTTTGATAGGTGGATGAATTTTGGATTATGTATTTCCCTTGAGTTTAGTTTCAAATTAAATCCCACCGTCTTCCCATGAACTATGCCCCCAAATTGATCACAATCAGTGTTTCTAAAATCATATAATTTTCTATAATCATTTAATTAAGGTTCCTTGGCTTAAAAATTAGAAAAATGAGGCCCAGAGAGGTTATGTGAGAAGTTAAAGGTGTAGCTGGGGGTAGAACCAAAGCTTTCTCATCTCCATCTACTACGTTAAGCCATTCTGCAGGGTCAACTGAAGCAGCTACACTGGGTGGGGGATGGGGGAGGAGGATGTTAGCCACACTTATTTCCTATACTGGGCACCATTCAATTAAATGAAACTATAAACAGCCCTCTAATTGCTTGGATCCTAATTAGACACAATAAATACTAAGTGGCATACATTTTGCCACTCCCTGCTGGAAATACAAATGGTTATATATAAACATGTATAATTTAGGAAAAGACTCCATCAGTTTCTATATAACATATTTTTCTTGTTCTACCAAGGATGACAAATTGACACATAGTAAATAAGATCAGTGTTAGCGAGCTGTTAGCATTGCTGTTTATTTTTTCATGCTTTTTTTTTTTAATCAGAGCATCAACTAGGCATTGAACTGTTACAGGCACAGAAATGGCAAGCAGCAATTAACAAGCTGAAACTGATTCACATGTAAACAACCTTTGGCTTGTATTTTCATGAAAAATAGGGATAAAATTAATTTTTTAATATTTAATTCCTGTTGATTTGATCCCCCCCATCCCCCTCGCCTCACTACTCAGGTCTTCTGCCTCCCACAGATGCACCATGCAAGTTTACCTTTCTCATAAGAGGTGTGGCTTTCTTCTTTGAGAGAAGAATATTTAGTTCAGGGTTACTACAGATTAATCTGCTTTTCTTCAAAGATTACCTTTATCCATTTTTGTATTTTATTCACTCCTCAAATACAATTCCACAAAATACAATTTTATTTGAATTTATTCTCCACCAATGTGGGAAATCTCAGTGTAGTTTTCACTGCTATAAAACATTCTGTGACTAACTCATTTCCTCTTTAAAATGCATCAGAGGGTCATGGTGGCTCATAAGAACCTCTGACACAGTTTCCTGGAGAATTTTGAATGATGTCATTTCTATTCTGAAGCAGCAATCTAAATCACTATTTTCCCCCCTAGAAGTGCTTCTCAGACTTTGGTGTGCATAAGAATCACCTGAGAGCTTGTTAAAATGCAGACTTGGGGGCCCTACTTCTTGAGGTTCTGATTCGGGAGGTCTGGCCTGGGGCCTGAGGTCTTGCATTTCTAACAAGATCCCAGGTGATGCTGATGTAGCTTATGAAGCTTCTGCCTTCAGTCCCCTGGAAACACCATACAGATTCCTTTTGAACATATGCAAATGGACACAAAAATCCATCTTAGCACATTGTAAAAAGGGATATTTTGCCATTTAACTCCCATCATTAAACCTGTTCAATGAAATACATTTAGGAAAGGATAGAAGTTTCCACCGAACCTAACCCATGATGACCCCCACCCCCTGTAATTATGCCTCAGTCACATATTTCTACAAGAGAAAGCAGTAGCTTGTGCAAGAAACAAATCACTGTAGAGCTCCATCTGAATAAAAATATACGTGTGTTTGTGACTTCTCATTGTTATCTATAACTCTCCCCAAAGCTGTAGTGATTTGGCTTCTCATCTGTAATATTTTACAGACTAAATTGACAGGTTTGTGGACAAATCTTTATAGGATACAGAACAGCAAGAGTAAATAATAAATAAAATAAAATATAGAATATGGATAAACAATCTGTGTCAAGGATGTGAACATTTCAGGGAGAAGAGCTTCAGGGCTGGGGCTCAGACAATGCCTCAGATTTCCTAGGGAATGACGCTAAGGAATATCCTCAGATTGATAGAGAAAAAATAATTCAATAGTTACTATTAGCTTTCTGGATGAGCTAGATGATAAGAGAGTTGACTAATGTGAGCAAAGAGCATATCTCTGCTTTAAAAAAAGAAAAC
>NW_005873356.1:0-8074 GCF_000147115.1 Myotis lucifugus
GTCCAGAAGAAGCAAAAGCTGTTTCCTCACACAATGTATTGGGAAAAAATTGTTTACCAAGCAAACAGGAGAAAAGGGCAGAATTTGCAATCAAGTTTTGGTTTGTGAGCGAAGATATCCCAGGAGAGAATACTACTTTGCAATAACAATGGAAAGGTCATTTCAAGTGAGTAACTGTAGTCATGATATATTTAGGACGATTTTAATACATTCAGTTTCAGAAGTTGATTATTCTGTTTATATGTGTCATAAGCACAATACTTATTTAGTGTCATTTTTTGAAAATAGCATGGTTAATGCTATAAAGTTTAATATATATTACCGTGGCAAAAAAAAGTTATAGGCAAAACCCTGCTGTAATAAAATCCACAGGATTTTTAAATTGTTAATTTGCTAAGAGCACCTTAAATCATCTTTAGATTTTATAGACTGAGAAAATAATTTCTAACAGAGTAAAATATCTAACCAAAGAGAAAATCCCAGTAAGAGAATGTGTATCCCTGGCTTCATCATTTTCTTTTTCATCCTGTTGGTATTTTTTATAGTTTGGGGTTTCTTTCACTAGATAATTTGGTACTTGATAGGTTGGAAGGTAACATTCAATAAAAAACGATATGATTCTAAGGAGCATAACCCTAGTTATGCTTCCCTCTCTTAATGGAACCTAAAATGTTGATTGTGAACTTAAGTCATCAGATGAAGAGAAAGCTTTTCATAGACCTGGTGCTTAAAGAGGACATTGGTAAGCATTTTGTACTGTAAATATTTGGCTTTTTGCATGCCTTGGTTAAGTTTTATGAGCTGAGTCTGTGTAACTAGCTTGTCTTCTGGTATAAGCTAGATATGTATTTGGAAGCCCTGGTAAGGATTTGCTATAATCAAAATTTTAAGTCATGAAAATATTTTTCTTATATAAAACAGCTTTTTAAAAAATAGTTATTTTCTATATTGTGATTTTTATTCCTATAGTTAATTAAATCTCCTATTAATGTTTGAATGATATTTTCAAGTGTTTTTGTAACTTTTAAAAGAGTATTTCTTAAGGTGACATTAGACAGTAGTAAAAACTACTCAGGATCTGGTATAATAAAAGGCTAATATGCAAATCGACTGAACGGCAGAACGACCAGTTGCTATGACACGCACTGACCACCAGGGGGCAGATGCTCAACACAGAAGCTGCCCCCTGGTGGTCAGTGTGCTCCCACAGCAGGGAGTGCCACTCAGCCAGAAGCCCTGAGCCAGGCTCACAGCTAGCAAGCTCAGTGGCGATGTTGGGAGCCTCTCCTGCCTCTGCGGCAGCGCTAAGCCATCCCCCGAGGGCTCCCAGACTGCAAGAGGGTGCAGGCCTGGCTGAGGAACCCCTCTTCTCCCCCCCACCCCCGTGAACGAATTTTGTGCACCAGGCCTCTAGTATAAGATAAAAAGCACTGATGTCTTTACCTCTATAGGTGTCTCTATATAGTAGAATTTAGTTTTGTAAGTTATTTTAGAAATCTCATGACAATATCCTTATATATTACACACATTTGCAAAAATTGTATTCACTACATTTTCATTTCCTTTTTATATCAACATCTATCATTTTGTTACTTATTATGTTTTCACTTTTGGTAATAGCCAGAAACAAGGTATAAATGCCTGAACAATTTGAGATATGAGTCCCATTATGTTGTACATTCAGAGTAGCTCATATTGATTGCAGTAACTGTAGTAAATTGAATCTGCATTATTAAAGATATTATAATACTCTTAAGTGTATTTTATTAAAGACATATTAACATTAGGGGAAAGGATGAAATTTGAATTCATTTTAAGAACTTGAATAATCAGAGAACTATTTTAGTCTCATTAAGGAAATATGTTTTTATTTCATTTGCAAAAGTATCGCATAGTTGTAATAATCCAGACTAAAAATTTCATCGTACTAGTAACACCATTTGGCCAAAGATATTATAATGTTAAAATAATGTGGAGTTGGTTGGTGTTACTTTTCGGGATATAGTGAATTGTTTTTTTGAATCCCTGTGGACAGGTCCTTATTAAACAACAAAAAAAATTAGCTATTGATAAAAAGAGCATTTTTTATTGAATTAAATTCCTGTGCATAGGAGTTAACTGATTATTAAAAGTTGCTTTTGTTGTTTATCTGTTTTTAGGTGATGAATCATAGGTTTCTTTAGTGTGTATTCCGTCAGGAAGCCTGGGGCAGATACTACCATAGAGTTGGTGTTCTAAGAAAAATCAATTTAAGTACCTACTCTATCTTGGCACTTTTTAAAAGTCAGATTTCTTAACATTTGCTCAGTGCCTGTTGTATACATTTCTAATTTAAAAGGTCACATTTGCTACTTTATTTTTCTAGTAGAACATTATAATCTGCTGTAAATTGGTAGTACTATATCAATTTTTTATTTTGCCTGGAATAGATATTAAATGTGTTATAAGAATTATATATTTTATTTTTCATGTTTTTACTTTTTTAAAAGAGATCTTTATTAAGTGGCTTCTTTGTCATGTAATTTTAAAGTCATTTTAAGGCAAACCTTTCTTCAAGCTAAAAGAGAAGGGAAATGTAGGCTAAGAAGGTGAAAATAGAATTATTAATTTATTTGAAATTGTAACTGTTTGCTACAACTTAGATTGTTCTGAAAGTTTATTACTAAAATTTAAAAATCAGATTGTTTAAATAAAAACAGCTATTCACTCAGCAGTCATGATAGAATTCAGAACTGTAGTCATTTTTTAACTGATCTCTATTTAACCCATGTAAACTTTCTTCTGACCAGCTGGTTACAAATTTTGGGGTTTCTTTCTAATTTGTCAGGGAATTAGTACATTAAAGCCTATTTATTCATTTTTTTATATATTATTATTTCATATGTATTTTTTTTAGCTTTTTCTTTAACTTATAGCCAACTCTTAGAGATCTAATCATTACTTTAGTGAGAATTTTATATTATCTTTTTTCCCCTAGAAGTGTTTCCTTCTGTATAGATATAAGTATATGTTTTTATTGTTGATAATATTACAGATGTCTCCCATTTCCCCCCATTTATCCCCTTCCTTCCAGCCTCTGCACACACTCCCAGGTCTTCACTACCCTGTTGCCCGTGTCCATGGGCTATGCATATAAGTATATAAGTTCTTTGGTTTATCTCTTCTCATTCCTCCATTCCCACATCAATGTATGTCAATTTGTTCCATGCCTCCATGCTTTGGGTCTTATATTGTTGGTCAATTCATTTTGTTCATTAGATCTACAAATAAGTGAGATCATGTGATATTTGTCTTTCTCAAACTGGCTTATTTCACTTAGCATAATATTCTCCAGGTCCATCCATGCTGTTCCAAAGGGTAAGAGATCCCTCTTTTTTACAGCTGCATAATATTTCATTGTGTAAATGTCCCACCGCATTTTTATCCATTCATCTACTGATGGGCACTTGGACTGTTTCCAAATCTTAGCTATTGTAAATTGTGCTGCTATGAACATAGGGGTGCATACATTCTTTCTTACTGGTGTTTTGGAATTTTTAGGCTATATTCCCAGAAATGGGATCGCTGGGACAAATGGCAGTTGCATATTTAATATTTTGAGGAAACTCCATACTGTTTTCCATAATGGCTGCACCAGTCTGCTTTCCAGCCAGCAGTGTACTGGAGTTCCCTTTTCTCCACATCCTTGCCAACACTTGTCATTTGTTAATTTGTAATGCCCATCTTTGAATTGGATTGTTTGTCTTTTTGTTGAGTTGTATGAATACTTTATATATTTTGGATATTAATTCCTTATCAGATGTATTATTGGCAAATATGTTCTCCCATTCAGTGGGTTCCCTTTTCATTTTGATAGTGCTTTCTTTTGCTGTTCAGAATCTTTTTATTTTGATGTAGTCCCATTTGTTTATTTTCTCCTTAGTTTTCCTTTGCCCTAGGACAGTGGTTCTCAACCTTCCTAATACCGCGACCCTTTAATACAGTTCCTCATGTTGTGGTGACCCCCAATTTCATTGTTACAAATTGAACATAATTAAAGCATAGTGATTAATCACAAAAACAATATGTAATATATATGTTTTCCAAAGGGGTCGCGATCCACAGGTTGAGAACCGCCGCCCTAGGAGATGTGTCGTCAGATATTATGCTACTTGAGATGTCTGAGATTTTACCACCTATGTTTTCTTCTAAGATTTTTATGGTTTCATGACTTACATTTAAGTCTTTTATCCATTTTGAGTTTATTCTTGGGTGTGGTGTAAGTTGGTGGTCTAGTTTCATCGTTTGCATGTGGCTGTCCAATTTTCCCAACACCATTTGTTGAAGAGACTATCTTTACTCCATTGTACGTTCTTGCCTCCTTTGTCAAATATTAATTGACCGTAATGGTGTGGGTCATTTTCTGAGGGGGTCTCTGTTCTGATCCATTGCTCTATATACCTGTTCTTGTGCCAGTACCGGGCTGTTTTGGTTACAATGGCTTTGTAGTATAGTTTGATATCTGGTATTGTGATCATTCCAACTTTGTTATTCTTTCTTAAGTTTGCTGCAGCTATTCAGGGTCCTTTATGGTTCCATATAAAGTTTTGGAATATTTGTTCTAGTTCTGTGAAGTATGCCATTGTTATTTTAATAGATTGAGTTGAATCTATAGATTGCTTTGGGTAGTATAAACATTTTGATGATGTTAATTCTTCCAATCCATGAACATGGTATATGTTTCCATTTGTTTGTATCTTCCTCTATTTCTTTATCCAATGTCCTATAGTTTTCCAAGTACAGGTCTTTTACCTCCTTGTTTAAATTTATTCCTTGGTATCTTATTTTTGTTGTTGCAATGGTATATGAGATTTTTTTTAAGTTTCTCTTTCTGAGGGTTCATTATTGGTGTATAAAAATGCCATTGTAGCCCTAACCGGTTTGGCTCAGTGGATAGAGCGTCGGCCTGCAGACTGAAAGGTTCCACGTTCGATTCTGGTCAAGGGCATGTACCTTGGTTGCGGCCACATCCCCAGTAGGAGGTGTGCAGGAGGCAGCTGATTGATGTTTCTCTCTCATCATTGTTTCTAACTCTCTATCCCTCTCCCTTCTTCTCTGTAAAAAATCAATAAAATATATTAAAAAAGTAAAAATGCCATTGTATCCTGCTACCTTGCCGAATTCATTTATTTATTTATTTATTTTAATTTAAATTCTTTATTGTTAAAGTATTACATGAATCTCCTTTTTCTCCCATTGACCTCTCCCTGGCCACTCCCACCTCCCAGCACATGCCCTCACCACCCTACTGTCTGTGTCCATTGGTTATGCTCATATGCATGCATACAAGTCTTTTGGTTGATCTCTTACCCCACCTCCCCTCCCCTGCCCTGTTAGTCACTTAATAGCAATCTTGGTTATCAGATTGACTGTTTAGAGTATCACAGTACTTGTGTTCAAGTAACCCTTATTTTATGTATTAACCCTCTGAACTGCAAGAGTACTGATGTATATTAGCAGTTTGATATGCCAGGGAGAAGTTATAAAGTGCTTCCTTGAAGTGAAAAGTATGTTTGTATAGGAAAAAAATATAGTATATGTAGGGTTTGATACTATCTGCATTTTCAGGTATCTATATGGGGACTTGGAATGTATCCCTGCAAATAAGGGGGGACAACTATATTGCAAAAACATTAGAAAGCTAATTCTAATGTAGGGTGTGGACAAACAACCATTTAATAAGGAGATTAGTATGCGTGTGAAGCATGAACTACGAGAAATGTCTGTTAGTTAAGCCACAAGGTTTATGGTATTTTGTTATAGCATCCTAAGCTGACTAAGACATATCTCCTTTGGGAAAATGTCTATCAAGTTTTTTACCCATTTATAAATTGGATTGTTTTGTTGTTGACTTGTAGTTCTTTATATATTCTGAATATTGATCTCATTAGATATATGGTTTGCAGATATTTTCTTCTACTCTGTAGGTTACCTTTTCACTCTGTTGATTTTTCTTCTGTTGCATAGAAGTTTTTGTTTGATATAGTCCTATCTACTTATTTTTGCTTTTGTCACCTGTGCTTTGCTGTCTTATCCAAGAAATTACTGTCAAATCAATGTCATGAAGCTCTTCCCCTATGTTTTATTTTAGGAATTTTATAGTTTCAGGTCTTACATGTCTTTAATCCATTTTGAGTTAATTTTTGAATATGGTATAAGGTAAAGATTCTACTTCATTATTTTACACGCGAATATCCAGCTTTTCCAACACCATTTGTTGAAGAGACTATCTTTTACCCATTGTGCAGCCTTTGTCACCTTTGTTCAAGACCAGTTGACATGACCAGTACATGAGGGTTTATTTCTGGGTTCTCGATTCTGGTTCATTGTTCTGTATATCTGTTTTTATGGCAGAACTGTACTCTTTTGATTGCTATAGTTTTGTAATATGTTTTGAGATGAGGAAGGATGAGACCTCCAGCTTAGTTTTCTTTCTCAAGATTATTTTGGCTATTCAGGGTCCTCTGAGAGTGAGTTTTAGGATTTTTTTTTTCCTTTCTGTTTTTGCAAAAACAACAACAACAAAAAACCAAAGGAGGGGGAATGGAAAAAGATTTTATTGGGGAAAAATACCATTGGGGTTATAGTGGGGATTGCATTGAATCTGTAAATTGCTTTAGGTAGTATTGGACATTTTAACAAAATTAGACCTCTCAATCCATGAACACAGGATGTTTTTCTATTTGTATCTTCTTCAGTTTCATTCAGCAATGTTTCATAGTTTTCAGTGTATAAGTCTTTCATTTCCTTGGTTAAGTTTATTCCTAATATTCTATTCTTGTTTATGCTATTGTAAATGGATCATTTTCTTAATTTCCTTTTTGGATTATTTATTGTGAGTGTATAGAAAGCAAAACATTTTTATGTTGATTTTGTATCCTGTAACTGCTGAGCTCATTTATTAGTTCTTAAACGGATTTCTGTGGTTCTTTAGGGTTTTCTATATATACTAATAGATCATGTCATCTATAAATAGTAATTTTTCTTTTTCCTTTCCTGTTTGGATGCCTTTTATTTTCTTTCTTGCCTGGTAGCTCTGGTTAAGACTTCTAATACTGTGTTGAATAAAGTGGAAAGAGTGGACATCCTTGCCTTTTTCTTGACCTGGGAAGGCAAGCTTTCAGTTATTCACCTTTGAGTATGATGTTTATTGTGAGGTTTTTGTATATGGCCTTTATTGAGGTAATTTCTTTCTAGTTTAAGTGTTTTTATGAAAGGGTGTTGAATTTTTTCTAATTTTCTGTATCAGTTAAGATTAACAGACTCAAGGTCATGTGGTTATTGACCTTGAATCTGTTAATGTGCTTTACATCAATTTTTGTATGTTGAATCATCCTTGCATTCAAGGAATAAATCCCATTTGATCATTGCAATTGAACTTGCTGATCTACAACTTCCTGACTGGTTTCTGGTAGTCTTACCCAGTATAAAGGCTACTAATATATTTAGATCACATATTGTTGTAAAGTTAGTGTTTCTGTAGGAGAGCAAGATCTGGGGGTTCTTATTCTGCCATCTTGCTGATCCTGTGAGTTTTCTTGGGTGACTTTATTAAGTAGACGCAATTGATTAAATCATTGGCCGCTTAGTTAAACTTAATATCCAGGCCCTTTCCTTCCCATAAGGGTGAGCTGATATGTAACTCAAAGCTCCAACACTCTCATTACATTGTTGGTCTTTCCGGCCTGACGAGCACCCAACTGAATCACCTTTGTATTAGGAACCCACCTGCGTCACCTCATTAGCATAAACTCTCAGATGCAGTGGAGGGTTCAGAGGTTGCTTCTCAGACACAGGGGACAAAGGCCAGCCAATTTTTATTTTACACATGTATATTGAAATCTAATAACATAGTATAAAATTTAAAAGGCACAAAAAATGTACAAAAAATAAAAATTTTTCATACAGTTTTTCTCCTTGGAGGCTGGTACTTTTTTCTCTAAATCATTTTCCCCCCTACATAATCATTAAATCTCTTAAAATGTAATGGATATTTTTTTTTCCCCTTTGGCTATTGACTTATTTTGAGGATTTG